>NW_012114544.1:1318906-1328767 GCF_000951035.1 Colobus angolensis palliatus | reverse complement strand
TACCTCAGTTCAAAATGCAGAAATCACCGGTCTTCTGTGTCCTTCGCGCTGGGAGTTGGAGACTGGAGCTGTTCCTATTTGGCCATCTTGCTCCGCCCCCCCGTGGTTAATGTTTTCAAGTTTTCCCCTCCTTCAGCAGCTTTTATTCTGTTGCCCTTTTCTTCTTTCATTTGTTAGCCACAAGAAACTAATCTTCTCAAACTTTTTTTTGACTCTTTTGTTCATGCTTAACAAACACTGGCATTTGTATGTTTACTATTCCATTATCCATCTAACTTCATCTTTAGACTCGCCCTGTGAGGAAGAATTATTAGTGCTGTTTAATATATGAGGATGTCAAGTCATAGAAGATTTTAAGATTTGAATTAGCTAACATGGCTAGAGCATTGTAGAGCTGGAATATGAATGTGGATTTCCTGATTTGAAGCTAGCATGCTTTACTTGACTGCATCTACCTTTATTCATAAGGGAAGTAAAAGTGAAGAAGAATAAGATAGGAGAAAGAAAACACACTATTTCAAAGGAGTTTCCAAGCATAAAAAAATGTATTTTGAACTGCTAGAAACTAGCTTTGATTTTTTTAAGAACAAAAATTCTCATATGATTTCTAGAGCCTTGTAATTTAGGGAAATTACAGCACAATGTTCTGTTACAACATAAAAATCTGTAATAGCCGAAAAGAAGGGGATGCTCTTTCTTTTAAACGTGAATTTCTTCTAACTTTTTATGATCTATTAAAGAACCTGTAGCTACAAACGAGGAGGTGAGGGAACCATAAATTATAGACGTTGAAATACTGAAATCTGTGAACATAAATGTTTCAATAAATACCGACTGGTATCAAATTTTGCTGTGAAATTCCAAAGTGAAATATAATTCTTAAGTGTGAGGAAAAAAGTCTCTGAGTGAGCAACAGTTAAAGGTGGTCAGCTTGGCTTTTTATATTTTGAAGAGAGAGCAAAACCTTCAGGCCGTTTTGTGTCCGTCCAGAAACAGCCAGGCAACGGCTGTTTCACGCCAATGGGTTGTTTGTCCTTTTTTTCCACTTTATGCCTTTCTTCTTGTTCTGTATATATACATTATATACCTATTACATATACAGAGGCCTTTTTGACATCAAAGGTTCTGATTCTGCAGCTAGGATAATCTAGAAGATTATACCGACCATAACATAGCAGGCCCATGCCAGACACTTGACCCCTGAAAGTGAGTCACAGGCCATGGCATATTTAAACACAGTGAGAAGTGAAGTTAACAGCCAGCATGCTCTTGAACAAATGAGCGTTGTTGTCACAATTGAAACCACATGCTGAGTAGTATAACATAGGTGCAACCTAACTGAGAATGTGTGGACAGTTAGAACCATGAATGTATTATTATTATTTTTTTATTTATATTATGTCTGTGAGTCTTGGGGCCCCTTCACTCTGTTTTCTTAGTGGAATTCAGCAACAAAAGCTCAGTTGCCTGGATGAAGTTGGGCACTAAAGGACGGAGTCCTCTCTAGCTGCTGAGACTGTAGAAAGATTTCAGCCACTGCAACAGGCTCCTGAGGACCTGATCTTCCTAAACCATGTCAAACCTGAACTTACCTAAGGGACTACATCACAGCCTTTTGAGCCAGACATCTCTGAATGCAAAGCTATTTCAGTGGTTGTTTATTACTTTCTGGAAAGTTTAGCCATAGACAGATGTATGAAGAGATGTTGACCAAACTAAATGGTTTACGCTTCATTTAGTTTGAAATAACACATTTATTCTTCTGAGCTCCAATATTTCAGCTTTAGTGCATCAATTTTTTTGTTTATTGGCAGTCTAAATTAAGACAGGTTTAAATACATTGAATTTTCTCTGCAGGCAGATGAGAATGGTTAAACAATGATTGATTTGTGTGTTCTTTATGTAGTAACAGCTACAGTGGTCTGGAAATCCCATTGGTAATTTCTTTTTGCTTCTGTTCAATATCTTTACTTGTAGCCAGTGATAGCTTCAGGGGAACAAGGAGAGAGAACATAGGAAGTGTCTTCTATTTGTTGGCGGCATTCCTCTCCTTTGGAAAAGGCATGGGGTCTGTGGGGAAGAGTGTAAACTGCTTGGAAAAGGAACCAACAGTACCATTTGCATTTATTCAGTATACTTTTTCTCACACATTTCTGGGATTACCACTTTCTCCAGGTAAAAGCAAAGGCTGAGGTTAAATAGCCAGTCTGTCTGGTAGTAGAGTACCCTGACTTCATATCCACAGTTCATTTCACCATAGATGATATTTATAGTTCATTTAAAATCTTGTACCAGGGTCTTCTCATGCTTTCTAAGCATTTGTTTATTTATTTGACACATTTTTAAGGATCTCTTTTGTATATAACAAGTGGCAGTTATTTGGGGGGAGAACATAAGGAATTATGATACAGTGCTTTTCTTCAGTGTCTTTTAACTTAGAAGTGAAAAAATGCTCACACACACACACTCGTAAGGATGAATTATACAGCAAAAAATGAGTTCACAAAGCAGCATTAGATGAATGGAATTTTAAAAAATGCTTTGTAAATTCAGAGGCAAGGAAAAGTCAGCATTTCACCATGGACAGAAATTATTCTTGGGGAAGAGAGGACTTGTGCTGTGTCCTAGTTGCTCTGTAGGGATTGGATGGGAAGACAAGACAGGATCCTTCCAGTATTATGGAGTGATGGCAGCCAAGCTGCAGAGGCAAAAAGAGCATTGCACAGGCAGGGAAGTGTGAGTAGACTAGTTTTACCAAGGAGAATGTCGACTTACTCTTTACTTTCTTTCTTTTTTTTAAGAGACAGGGTCTCGCTCTGTCACCCAAGCTGATGTGCAGAGATGGGAGCGTGGCTCACCATAGCCTTCAACTCCTGAGCTCAACTGATCCTCCTACCTCAGCTTCCTGAGTAGCTGGGACTGTAGTTGCGTGCTGCCATGTCCAGCTAATTTTTTTTCCTATTTTTTAGGATCTTGCTCTGTTGCCCAGACCAGTCTTAAATTCTTGGCCTCAATCTTCCCACCTTGGCCTCGGAGTAGCTAGGAATGTAGGCATGAGCCACTGCAGCTGGCGACTTATTCTTTAATTTCAACAAAATTTCTTACTTCTCTGTGCCAGGTTCTTGAAATACAAAGATGACTGAGATGAACATGGTTTCTGCCATCAGAAAGGTTGGTGTTTTGTGGGTGATATCAACAATAAACATGGGAATCCATATTCCATTATGAAATAATGATAAATGGGAAAGAATTATTAGAAAACATACAGGGTTCTATGCGTGAAAACATGATAAAACAATTGGAAAGTAAAAGAACTTTATATGTGGATTATAGCTTAAACAAAACAATATGATGTTGTATAGGTAGTCAGTCAACGGGTTCAATTCTTGGCTCTGCCATTTGTTGGCTATGGGAATTGGTAAATTATCAAGCCTGTTTCAGCATAGGTTTCCTCCTTTACTAAGTGGGAATAGTACTATCTGCCTCATAGGATTGCCAAAAAACTGAATGAAATAAATCAATTGTAACAAACAAACAAACAAACAAACAAACAAAACCTAGTAAGCATAACTTTGGTACCTAGTAGATACTCAATATTAAAACCTATCCTTCAATCATTCCGAAGTGCCAGAGAAATAAGAAAATGCTACTTTTTCTCTTAGATTAAGATTCTGAAATCTTCACAAACTGCCCTTTTCGTCACTAATTTTACTTGTTGGGATGGCTTTGAGTTGGCTAACAGACCAGTCTTAGTCAACAGTCTTAGAATCTGAACACTTCTTTAGTAGCAGCAACACATACGCTTACATATTTGTCTTCTTTACTGTTATTTTTGATGTGAGAAGTACGTGCTTTTTTCCCCATGAGTGAATATAAGACATTTCTGCTTAATGATTGGAGGGTGGCAACCAATTTAGCAGTTGCAATTTTTGCATTGATCAAAATAATAATACTGTATAATATCCCTATCCTACCCACAGAAATCCTTTCTTAGCTTCAGGAGTCACTGAAACAAGTTCAAGTTATATTAGGATCCTGAAGTGTTCTTCCTTTCCTCATTAAAGTGGGGGCTCTGAAATTTGGTGGGAAAACATCATCTTTTTTAACCTGACCTGTTGTGTTCCACTAGTATACTGATGGAAGCGTAGTGATGCCAGCAGGACACTCATGTTGGCAGGTAGTGAGTGTTCAGAACAGGACATGGTTTCTGATATGCTTGGAGAATAACTTATCTGTGAAGGAAAAACTCATATTTTTCCATGTGATTATTCTTGGTGCCATTATTTTCTTTTGGTGGTATCTGACAGGAAGTTACTGAGTCCTGGTAAATATGGCTCTGTTGTTGTTGGAGATACCAAGAAATTGGAGAGACAATTTCATAAAATAGCAGGGAATTAAGCTAAAGAGCAATTGAACTTCAAGAATCTCTGAACTCATGACACTGGGAAGGGGTATTATGGTTTCCAACTGGTCTGGACTAAAGCTCTCAAACTGGATGTCAATAGTCAAAACACTAAATCAGTAAAATATGAAATTCAAGCCATTTTATTGTCAAAATAAACTCATTTGTCCTTTGCACAATAAGATTTTAATCTTTGCTGATGAGTGCTGTTCTGTTTTGATTTAGTTCATATATAGGCATGATACATCCTTCCAGAAAGGATTTTAGGTAGACAATGGACATAGACTTGTAAAGCTGTTACCCAGGAAAAGACCACTCAGAACTTCCAACATACTTTGTGAGACTGGATTTCAAACATTAGTCATACTCTTACTTTAATTCCTCTTGCTTTTGTTTTTATAGCTTTTCTCAATGATTTCCAGCTGTTTCTTGTCCCCTGGCCACTTTTCTTGGCCTTTCCATTCCATGTGGTCACTAACCATGATCGCTGGGCTCAGTAAAGTCTTTGTTGTGAGAAAACAAGAAGTGCTCTGAAGTGGACATTGACTCCAGACTCAAATGGAAATGAGAAGTCTGCTGTTCTTGCTTAAATCAAGTGAATAAAGCAGCAAAATAAATGGTGATGTAGAGGAAATATTTCACTTCTGAAAGCTCATACTTAATCTGACCAGTAATATCCATAATAATAATACCACTGAAATCCAGACCCTAAAACAAAATACACACTCAAGTATTTTAAACTATACTTGACAAGAAATAGACATAATTTTCTATCAGTAATGGAAAGTGTTTCACCAGAGCTCTGTCCTCAATTAGGCACGTGTTAATTTCCACTAACTACCTGGTCTGAAGTGTGTCAGTCCAAAATGACTGATAGAAATCTGATATAGTTTGGATGTTGTCCCCTCTAAATCTCATGTTGAAATGTAATCCCCAGTACTGAAAGTGGGGTCTGATGAAAAGTGATTGGCTCAGGGGGACAAATTTCTTATGATGGCTTAGTGTCATCCCCTTGTGATAGTGAGTTCTTGTGAGATCTGACTGTTTAAAAGTGTGTGGCACATCCTTACCTTTTCTCTTGCTCCCTGTTTCACCATTTGACATGTCTGCTTCTGCTTTGCCTGCACCATGACTAAAAACTCCCTGAGGCCTCACCAAAAGCTGAGCAGCTGTTACCACCAAATGTGTATAGCCTGCAGACCCTTGAGCCAATTAAACCTCTTCTCTTTATAAATTACTCAATCTCAGATATTTCTTTATAGAAACACAAGGATGGCCTAACACAAAGCCTATCCATTTGAACACATCTCCCTTCCATGCAAATGTGAAAATGAGAATTAGGTAATGATAATGAAGTTAACGTAATGAGAAGAATGGGAAGGAGTTTCTTGAACAAACAAAATATTTTAGCAAGTATCCAGAAGGCAGAAAGAGGAATAAGTGATGATTAGGGAAACAAAATGGAGGAACACCATTTGGCCTAGAAGACAAACAGAGGGGCTGCAGCTTTTTTCTGTATTTCTAGATATAGTTATGCACTGAATAATAATGTTTAGGTCAATGATGGACCATGTATGCAATGGTAGTTCCATAAGATTATAATACTGTATTTTTACTGTACTATTTCTATGTTTAGATATGTAAATACTTAGCATTGTGTTACGGTTGCCTATAGGATTCAGTACAGTAGTCACATGCTGTGCAGATTTGTAGCCTAGGAGCAATAGGCTAAACCTTATAGCCTAGATATGTAGAAGACTATACCATCTAGGTTTCTAAAAGTACACTCTACAATGTTTGCACAACAAAATCATCTGACAACACATGATTAAGAGATGATGATGCCTTAATTCCTTCTTTTTTACCTCCTCACAATCAATAAATAACCCATGCTTACTGAGTTTAACTCCCAAACATCAGTCTGGCATTGTCCTCAAACACCTGAATTTCTCTTTTCTTCTATCATTCTATTGCCTGCCTTACGTCACACTTTTATTGTCTCTAGTTCTACCTGTTGCTGCAGCTTCTGGTTCTACTCCCTTTAGTTGTGGCTTTATTCTAATTTATCTAAAATACAGATTTACAAACTAAGCCACCTCTTTAGGTTCCGATGACTTTCAGGATCAGCACCTTAGCAGAGAATGCAGTCATCATGGTCTTCATCTTTACACCTTTGACGCCAGTCCCTTTCCTTACCCTTATCACTGTGACATTGTTCCAGAAGTACTGAGGTTGTTCTTCTCTAAGATACTGTACAGCTACACATCTCAGTAATTTTGTTCTTGCCACTCATTTTGATTGAAAGTTCATTTTCTAGACTGTTCCCCTATCTCCATGCCTTCTTTTCCTAGCAGTTTTTAGTTTATCTTTCAAAATGCTACTTAGCAGTTACCTTCTCTGTGAAATCTTGACTCCTTGCACTTCTATTATAATAAATATAAAATTTTATTTTAGTTTTTGTATTATTTTTTCATTTCAATAGTTTTTTGGGAAACTGGTGTCGTTTGGTTGCATATATAAGTTCTTTAGTGTACCCATCACCTGAGCAGTGTACACTGTACCCAGTGTGTGGTCTTTTATCCCTTAACCCCTCCCATCTTTCCCCCTGAGTTCTCAAAGTCCATTGTGTCATTCTTATGCCTTTCCATCCTCATAGCTTAGTTCCCACTTATGAGTGAGAACATACAATGTTTGGTTTTCCATTCCTGAGTTACTTTACTTAGAATAATGGTCTCCAACTCCATCCAAGTTGCCGTGAATGCCATTATTTTGTTCTTTTTTATGGCTGAGTAGTATTCTATGCTGTATATACACCACATTTTCTTTATCCACTCATTGATTGATGGGCGTTTGGGCTCGTTCTGTATTTTTTGCGTTTGTGAATTGTGCTATCAATATGCCTGTGGATGTATCATTTTCATATAATGATGTTTTTTTCCCCTCTGGGTGGAGATACCCAGGAGTGGGATTGCTGGATCAAATGGTAATTCTACTTTTAGTTTCTTAAGGAATCTCCATACCGTTTTCCATAGTGGTTGTACTAGTTTATATTACCACCAGCAGCATAAAAGTGTTCCCTTTGTTCCTCATCTCCACCAACATCTATTATTTTTTATTATGGTCATTTTTGCAGGAGTAAGATGGTATTGCATTGTGGTTTTGATACGTATTTCCCAAATAATTAGTGATTTTGAGCATTTTTTCCTATGTTTGTTGGCCATTTGTATATCTTTATTTGAGAGTTGTCTATTCATGAACTTAGCCCACTTTTGGTGGGATTGTTTGTTTTTTTCTTGCTGATTTGTTTGAGTTCCTTGTAGATTCTGGATATTAGTCTTTTGTCAGATACATGGTTTGCGAAGATTTTCTTCCAATCTGTGGATTGTCTGTTTAAACTGTGCTGATTATTTCTTTTGCTGTGCAGAAGCTTTTTAGTTTAATTAGGTCCCATCTATTTATCTTTGTTTTTGTTGCATTTGCTTTTGGGTTCATGGCCATGAAGTCTTTGCTTAAGCTGAGGTCTAGAAGGGTTTTATTGATGTTATCTTTCAGACATTTTATGGTTTTAGGTCTTAGATTTAAAGCTTTGATACATCTTTATATAAAGTGAGAGATGAGATTCCAGTTTTTTTCTTCTACATGTGGCTTGCCAATTATCCCAGAACTATTTGTTGAAGAGGGTGTCCTTTCCTCATTTTATGTTTTTATTTGCTTTGTCAAAGATCAGTTGGCTATAAAGTATTTGGCTTTATTTCTGGGTTCTCTATTCTATTCCATTGGTCAATGTGCCCATTTTTATACCAGTGTCATGCTGTTTTGGTGACTATAAACGTATAGTTTGAAGTCCAGTAATGAGATGCCTCCAGGTTTGTTCTTTTTACTTAGCCTTACTTTGGCTATGCAGGCTTTATTTTGGTTCCATATCAATTTTAGGATTTTTTTTTTGCATTTCTGGGGAGAATGATGTTGGTATTTTGATGGGAATTGCATTGAATTTGTAGATTGCTTTTGGCACTATGGTCATTTTCACAATATTTGTTCTACCCATCCATAAGCATGGGCTGTGTTTCCATTTGTTTATGTCGTCTATGATTCCTTTCATTAGTATTTTGTTTGTAGATGTCTTGTTTCATTTATAGTTTTTCTTGTAGATGTCTTTTACCTCCTTGGTTAGATATATTCTTAAGGTTTTTTGTTTTTTGTTTTTTTTTTTTCAGATATTGAAAAAGGGGTTGGGTTCTTGATTTGATTCTCAGCTTGGTCACTGATGGTGTACAGCAGTGCTACTGATTTGTGTACATTAATTTTGTATCCTGAAACTTTACTGAATGAATTAATTAAGCTTCAGTCCTAGGAGCTTTTTGGATGACTCATCCAAAAAGCTTCAGTCCTAGGAGCTTTTTGGATGAGTCTTTAGGGTTCTCTAGGTATACAGTCATATCATTGGTAAACAGTGACAGCTTAACTTCCTCTTTACCAATTTGGATGCCCTTTATGTCTTTCTACTTTCTGATTGCTTTGGCTAGGACTTCCAATAGTATGTTAAATAGAAGTGGTGAAAGTGGACAACCTTGTCTTGTTCCAGCTCTCAGGGGAATGCTTCCAACTTTTCCCCATTCAGTGTAATGTTGGCTGTGGGTTTGTCATAGATGGCTTTTATTACATTGAGGTATGTCCCTTGTATGCCAATTTTGCTGAGGGTTTTAATCATAAAGTGATGCTGGATTTTGTCAAATGTTTCTTCTGCATCTGTTGATATGATCATATGTTTTTTGTTTTTAATTCTGTTTATGTGGTGTATCACATTTATTGACTTATGTATGTTAAACCATCCCTGCATTTTTGATATGAAACCCACTTGATCATGGTGGATTATCTTTTTGTATGCTGTTGGATATGGTTAGCTAGAATTTTGTTGAGGAGTTTTGCATCTATGTTCATCTGGGGTATTGGTCTGTAGTTTTCTTTTTTGTTTTGTCCTTTCCTGGTTTTGGTATTAGGGTGATACTGGCATCATAGAATAATTTAAGGAGGATTCCCTCTTTCCCAATCTTTTGGAGTAGTGTCAATAGAATTGGTACCAATTTTTTTTTGAATGTCTGATAGAATTCAGCTGTGAATCCATCTGGTCCTGGACTTTTTTTGTTGGCAATTTTTAAATTACCATTCACTTTGTTGAGAGTTTCTATTTCTTTTTGGTTTAATCTAGGAAGGTAGTATATTTCCAGGAATTTATCCACCTCCTCTAGGTTTTCTAGTTTGTGTGCGTAAAGGTGTTAATAGTAGCCTTGAATGATCTATTGTATTTCTCTGGTATCGGATGTAATATCGCCTGTCTTATTTCTTTTTTTTTAATTTATATTGATATTTTATTTTATTTTATTTATTTTTTATTATTATTATACTTTAAGTTCTAAGGTACATGTGCACAATGTGCAGGTTTGTTACATATGTATACA
>NW_012114544.1:1317868-1318361 GCF_000951035.1 Colobus angolensis palliatus | reverse complement strand
TATTGTGAATAGTGCCGCAATAGACATACGTGTGCATGTGTCTTTATAGCAGCATGACTTATAATCCTTTTGGTATATACCCAGGAATGGGATGGCTGGGTTAAATGGTATTTCTAGTTCTAGATCCTTGATGAATTGCCACACTGTTTTCCACAATGGCTGAACTAGTTTACAGTCCCACCAACAATGTAAAAGTGTTCCTATTCCTCCACATCCTCTCCAGCACCTGTTGTTTCCTGATTTTTTAATGATTGCCATTCTAACTGCTGTGAGATGGTATCTCATTGTGGATTTTATTTGCATTTCTCTGATGGCGAGTGATGATGAGCATTTTTTCATGTCTGTTAGCTGTTTGAATGTCTTCTTTTGAGAAGTGTCTGTTCATATCCTTTGCCCACTTTTTGATGGGGTTTTTTATTTTTTTCTTGTAAATTTGATTGAGTTCTTTATAGGTTCTGCATATTAGCCCTTTGTCAGATGAGTAGATTGCAAA
>NW_012114544.1:1316050-1316661 GCF_000951035.1 Colobus angolensis palliatus | reverse complement strand
ATTGTGAATGGGAGTTCATTCATGATTTGGCTCTCTGTCTGTTAGTGGTGTATAAGAATGCTTGGGATTTTTGCACATTAATTTTGTATCCTGAGACTTTGCTGAAGTTGCTTATCAGCTTAAGGAAATTTTGGGCTGCGATGATGGGGTTTTCTAAATATACAATCATGTCATCTGCAAACAGGGACAATTTGACTTCCTCTTTTCCTAATTAAATACCCTTTATTTTTTTCTCTTGCTTGATTGCCCTAGCCAGAACTTCCAACCCTATGTTGAATAGGAGTGGTGAGAGAGGGCATCCTTGTGTTGTGCCAGTTTTCAAAGGGAATTTTTCCAGTTTTTGCCCATTCAGTATGATAATTTGCTGTGGGTTTGTGATAAATAGCTCTTATTATTTTGAGATACATTCCATCAATACCGAATTTATTGAGAGTTTGAATTTTGTCAAAGGCCTTTTCTGCATGTATTGAGATAATCATGTGGTTTTTGTCTTTGGTTCTGTTTATATGCTGGATGATGTTTATTGATTTGCATATGTTGAACCAGCCTTGCATCCCAGGGATGAAGCCCACTTGATCATGGTGGATAAGCTTTTTGATGTGCTGCTGAAT
>NW_012114544.1:1310218-1311825 GCF_000951035.1 Colobus angolensis palliatus | reverse complement strand
TATGGGAGTCTAAGTCTCTTTGTAAGTCTCTAAGGACTTGCTTTATGAATCTGGGTGCTCCTGTATTGGGTGCATATATATTTAGGGCAGTTAGCTCTTCTTGTTGAATTGATCCCTTTACCATTATGTAATGGCCTTCTTTGTCTCTTTTGATCTTTGATGGTTTCAAGTCTGTTTTATCAGAGACTAGGATTGCAACCTCTGCTTTTTTTTGTTCTCCATTTGCTTGGTAGATCTTCTTCCATCCCTTTATTTTGAGCCTATGTATGTCTCTGCATGTGAGATGGGTTTCCTCAATACAGCAAACTGATGGGTCTTGACTCTTTATCCAAGTTGCCAGTCTGTGTCTTTTAATTGGATCATTTAGTCCATGTATATTTAAGGTTAATATTGTTGTGTGTGAACTTGATCCTGTCATTGTGATATTAGCTGGTTATTTTGCTCACTAGTTGATGCAGTTTCTTCCTAGCATTGATGGACTTTACATTTTTACATGTTTTTGCAGTGGCTGATACCTGTTGTTCCTTTCCGTATTTATTGCTTCCTTCAGGATCTCTTGTATGGCAGGCCTGGTGGTGACAAAATCGCTAAGCATTTGCTTATCTGTAAAGGATTTTATTTCTCCTTCACTTATGAAGCTTAGTTTGGCTGGATATGAAATTCTTGGTTGAAAATTCTTTTCTCTAAGAATGTTGAATATTGGTCCCCACTCTCTTCTGGCTTGTAGAGTTTCTTCCGAGATATCTGCTGTTAATCTGATGGGCTTCCCTTTGTGTGTAATCCGGCCTTTCTCTCTGGCTGCCCTTAACATTTTTTCCTTCATTTCAACTTTGGTGAATCGGACAATTATGTGTCTTGAAGGTGCTCTTCTCGAGGAGTATCTTTGTGGTGTTCTCTGTATTTCTTGAATTTTAATGTTGGCCTGTCTTACTAGATTGGGGAAGTTCTCCTGGATGATATCCTGCAGAGTGTTTTCCAACTTGGTTCCATTTTCCCCGTCACTTTCAGGCACTCCAATCAGACATAGATTTGGTCTTTTCACATAATCCCATATTTCTTGGAGGCTTTTTTCATTTCTTTTTACTCTTTTTTCCCTACACTTCTCTTCACACTTCATTTCATTCATTTGATCTTCAGTCGCTGATACTCTTTCTCCAGTTGATCGAGTTGGTTACTGAAGCTTGTGCATTTGTCCCATAGTTCTCATGCTATTGTTTTCATCTCTGTCAGTTCTTTTAAGGACTTCCCTGCATTGGTTGTTCTAGCTAGCCATTTGCCAAATCTTTTTTCAAGGTTTTTAGTTTCTTTGCGCTGGTTACGTAGTTTCTCCTTTAGTTCTGAGAAGTTTGATTGAGTGAAGCCTTCTTCTCTCGACTCATCAAAGTCATTCTCCATCCAGCTTTGTTCTGTTGCTGGCGATGAGCTGCATTCCTTTGTATGGGGGAGATGTGCTCTGATTTTTTGAATTTCCAGTGTTTCCGCACTGCTTTTTCCCCATCTTTGTGGTTTTATCTGCCTTTGGTCTTTGATGATGGTGATGTACTGATGGGGTTTTGGTGTGGGTGTCCTTTCTGTTTGTTAGTTTTCCTTCTAACAGTCAGGACCCT
>NW_012114544.1:1173349-1309444 GCF_000951035.1 Colobus angolensis palliatus | reverse complement strand
CTTTGATGATGGTGATGTACTGATGGGGTTTTGGTGTGGGTGTCCTTTCTGTTTGTTAGTTTTCCTTCTAACAGTCAGGACCCTCACCTGTAGGTCTGTTGGAGCTTGTTTGAGTTCCACTCCAGACCTGTTTGCCTGGGTATCAGCAGTGGAGGCTGCAGAAGATAGAATATTGCTGAACAGCGAGCGTTGCTCTCTGATTCTCACTCTGGAAGCTTCGTCTCAGGGTTGTACCCTGCTGCGTGAGGTGTGAGGTGTTGGTCTGCACCTAGTGGGGGATGTCTCCCAGTTAGGCTACTCAGGGGTCAGGGACCCACTTGAGCAGGCAGTCTGTCCATTCTCAGATCTCAACCTCCATGCTGGGAGATCCACTGCTCTCTTCAAAGCTGTCAGACAGGGACATTTACCTGTGCTGAGGTTTCTGCTGCTTTCTGTTTAGTTATGGCCTGTCCCCAGAGGAGGAGTCTACAAAGGCAGGCTGGCCTCCTTGAGCTGTGATGGGCTCCACCCAATTCGAGCTTCCCCGCAGCTTTGTTTACCTACTTAATCCTCAGTAATGGCGGGTGCCCCTCCCCCAGCCTTGCTGCCACCTTGCATTTAGATCTCCAACTGCTGTGCTCGCAATGATGGAGGCTCCATTGGCGTGGGACCTCTGGACCAGGTGTGGGATATAATCTCCTGGTGTGCCATTTGCTAAGACCCTTGTTAAAGCACAGTATTAGGGTGGGAGTTACCCAATTTTCCAAGTTTTGTGTGTCTCAATTTCCTTTGGCTAGGAATAGAAATTCCCTTCCCGCTTGCCCTTCCCAGGTAAGGCAATGCCTCGCCCTGCTTCAGCTCTCGCTGGTTGGGCTGCACCTGCGGACCAGTGCCAACTGTCCATCATGACATGCCCCAGTGAGATGAACCTGGTACCTCAGTTGAAAATGCAGAAATCACCTGTATTCTGTGTCGCTCACACTGGGAGCTGGAGGCTGGAGCTGTTCCTATTCAGCTATCTTGGGTGTGCCCTGGTATGTAGCCTCCTGTCTTATTTCTAATTGAGCTTATTTATATCTTCTCTCTTCTTTTCTTGATTAATATTTTTAATGGTCTATCAATTTTATTTATCTTTCAAAGAACCAGCTTGTTGTTTCATTTATCTTTTGCATTTTATTTTCTTGTTTCAATTTCATTTAGTTCTGCTCTGATCTTTATTATTTCTTTTCTTCTACTAGGTTTGGGTTTGGTTTGTTCTTGTTTCTCCAGTTCCTTGAAGTGTGACCTTAGATTGTCTTTTTGTATTTTTTTGGACTCTTTGATGTATGCATTCAATGCTCTGAACTTTCCTTGTAACACCACTTTTGCTGCATTCCAGAGGTTTTGACAGGTTGTGTCACTATTATTGCTGAGTTCAAAGAATTTTTAAATTTCTATCTTGATTTCTTTATTGACCCAAAGATCATTCAGGAGCATATTATTTAATTTCCATGTATTTACATGGTTTTGAGGGTTCCTTTTGGAGCTGATTTCCAGTTGTTTTCCACTGTGGTCTGAGAGAGTACTTGATATAATTTCAGTTCTTAAAAACTTATTGAGACTTGTTTTGTGGCCTATCATATGGTTTGTCTTGGAGAATGTTCCGTATGCTGATGAATAAAATGTGTATTCTGCAGTTGTTGGGGAGAATGTTTTGTACATATCTGTTAAGTCCATTTGTTCTAGGGTATAGCTGAAGTCCATTGTTTCTTTGTTGACTTTCTATGTTGATTACCTGTGTAGTATTGTCAGTGGAGTATTGAAGTTCCCCACTATTATTGTGTTGCTGTTTATCTCATTTCTTAGGTCTAGTAGTAATTGTTTTATAAATTTGGGGTATCTGGTGTTATGGGGGATGTGTGTGTGTGTGTGTGTGTGTGTGTGTGTATATGATTGTGATTTTTCCTGTTGGACTAGTCCTTTTATCTTTATATCATGTCCCTCTTTGCGTTTTTAAACTGTTGTTGCTTTAAAGTCTGTTTTTTCTGATATAAGAATAGGTACTCGGGCTTGCTTTTGGTGTCCATTTGCATGGAATATCTTTGTCTATCCCTTTACCTTAAGTTTATGTGAGTTTTGAGTTCTGCAGTTCTTTCTTCTTCTTGTTTCTTTTGTTGAATCAAAATCCCCTGTCTAGTGTGTTTTGCATTTATCTAAGTGTGTCCTTCATTTCCAGAAGTTATGATTATTTTTATTTATGTTATCTATTTCTCTGGCGATTACTTCTGTCCATATCCTGTAATGCTCTTTTCATTTCTTTAGCTTAGTATTCACCTCTCTGTGATGTCTCCTTGTTTAGCTTAAAAATCAATGTTCTGAATTCTTTTTCTGGCAATTCAGAGATTTTTTCTTGGTTTGGATCTATTGCTCATGAGCTAGTGTGATCTTTTGTGGGTGTTAAAGAACCTTGTTTTGTCATATTACCAGAATTGTTTTCCTGGTTCCTTCTCATTTGGGTGGACTATGTTAGAGGGAAGATCTGAGGTTCAAGGGCTGCTGTTCGGATTCTTTTGTCCCACGTGGTACTGTCTTGATGTGGTTTCCTGAGAGTAGAGCTTCAGTGATTGCACTTTCTCTTCTGGTTCTACCCTCCAGGAAGCTAATGCACTCTGGGCTGGTACTTGGGAGTTTCTGCAAGGAGTCCTGTGATATGATGCATCTTTAGGTCTTTCAGCCTTGAATACCAGCACCTGCCCTGTGGTAGGTAGCTGGGGAAAGAAGTAGACTCTGATATATGGTTTGGCTGTGTCCCCATCCAAATCTCATCTTGAATTATAGTTCCCATAGTCCCCATGTGTCATGGGACAGACCCAGTGGGAGGTCCTTCATGAATCATGAGGGCAGTTACCCCCCATGCTGTTCTGTTGTGAATTCTCATGAGATCAGATGGCTTTATAAAGGGTTTTCCCCCCTTTTGCTTGGCATTTCCTGCTGCCACCATGTGAAGAAGGATGTGTTTGTTTTCCCTTCCACCATAATTGTAAATTTCCTGAGGCCTTCTTAGCTATGCTGAACTGTGAGTCAATTAAACCTATTTCCTTTATAAGTTACCTGGTCATGGTTATTTCTTCATAGCAGTATGAAAAGGGACTAATACAATAAATTAGTACTGGGTAGTGGGATACTGCTATAAAGATACCCAAAAATGTGGAAATGACTTTGGAACTGAGTAACTGGCAGAGGTTGGAACTATTTGTAGGGCTCAGAAGAAGGCAGGAAAATGTAGGAAAGTTTGGGACTTCCTAGAGATATGGAGGGCTCAGAAGACAGGAAGATTTGGGAAAGTTTGGAACTTCCTAGAGACTTGTTGAATGACTTTGACTAAAATGTTGATTGTGATATGGACAATAAAGTCCAGGCTGAATTCGTCTCGATGGGGATGAAGAACTTGTTGGGAACAGGAACAAAGGTGACTCTTGTTATACTTAACAAAAAGACTAGCAGCATTTTGCCCCAGCCCTAGAAATCTGTGGAAATTTGAACTTGAGAGAGATGATTTAGGATATCTGGTGAAAAGAATGTCAAAGCGGCAGAGAATTCAAGAAGCAGCTGAGCATAAAAGTTTGGAAAATTTGCAGCCTGATGATGCAATAGAAAAGCAAAACCTATTTTCTGGGAAGAAATTCAAGCCAGCTGCACAAATTTGCCTAAGTAACAAGGAACTGAATGTTAATCACCAAGACAATGGGAAAAATGTCTCCAGGGCGTGTTGGAGGTCTTCATAGCAGTCCCTCCCATCACAGGCTCAGAGGCCTAGGAGAGAAAAAGGGTTTCCTGGGCTGCATCCAGGGCCCCCTGCTGTGTTTCCCTGCATTCCAGCCACTCCAGCCCTTGGCTAAAAGGGGTCAAGGTTCAGCTTGGGCTGTGGCTTCAGAGGGTATAAGCCCCAAGTCTTGGCAGCTTCCACATATTGTTGAGCCTGTGGGTGCACAGAAGTCAAAAACTGAGGTTTGGGAACCTTCTCCTAGATTTGAACGGACATATGGAAATGCCTGAATGTCCAGGCAGAAGTTTGTTGCAGGGGTGGAGCCCACATGGAGAACCACTGCTAGGGCAGTGCAGAAGGGAAATGTGTGGTTGGGGCCTTCACACAGAGTCCCCACAGGGTCACTGCCTAGTGGATTTGTGAGAAGAGAGCCACTGTTTCCCAGACCCCAGAATGGTAGATCCACTGATAGCTTGCACTGTACACTTGGAAAAGCTGCAGACACTCAACACCAGCCCATGAAAGCACCCAGCAGGGGCCCTGTACCCTGCAAAGCCACAGGAATGGAGCTGCTCAAGTCCATGGGTGCCCTCCTCTTCCCTCAGTGTGACTTGGATGTGAGACATAAAGTCACAGGAGATCATTTTGAAACTTTAAGGCTTAATGACTACCCTATTAGATTAGGGTCTGTAGCCCCCTTTTTTGGGTCAATTTCTTCCACTTGGAATGGGAGTGCCTGAGGTGCCTGGGGTAGAATGATATGGTTTGGCTGTGTCCCCACCTAAATCTCATCTTGAATTGTAGTTTGCATAATTCCCACATGTCTTGGGAGGGACCCAGTGGGGCATAATTGAATTATGGAGGCAGATACCCCCATGCTGCTATTCTTATGATACTGAGTAAGTTCTTATAAGATCTGATGGTTTTTATAAGGGGCTTTTCCCCTCTTCACTTGGCACTTCTCTTTGCTGCCACCATGTGAAGAAGGATGTGTTTGCTTCCTCTTCTACCATAATTGCAAATTTCCTGGGGCCTCCCCAGCCATGCTGAACTGTGAGTTAATTCAGCCTCTTTCCTTTAGAAATTACCCAGTCTCAGGCATTTCTTCAGAGCAGTGTGAAAATGAACTAATACCTTCTATGTGGATCCTTGGTTGTAGTTTTGTTTAGCATGCTGTTTCTGTGTTGGTTGGCCTCCAGCCAGGAGGTGGGGCTTTCAAGAGAGCATCAACTGCAGTAGTGTGGAAGGGTTACAACCTTGCCCAAGGGGCACCTGGATAGTTATTCTGATTTCTCAGGTGGTGGGAATCATCATAGAGCTCCTAAGAGATTATATCGTTTTGTTTTCAGCTACCAGGGTGGGTAGAGAAAGACCATCAGTTAGGGGCAGGGTTAGGTGTATCTGAGCTCAGTCTCTTTTTGGGTGGGGCTTGTTGCAGCTGCTGTGGGGAGTGGGGGTGTGATTCTCAGGCTGATGGATTTGTGTTTATGGGATGATGGCTGCCTCTGCTGCATCATACAGGTTGCCAGGGAAGTTGGGGAAAGCAAGCAGTGACAGGCCTCACCCACCTCCTATCCAGCTCAGCAGGCCAGTCTCAGTCCAACCATGCCTCCCCAACAGCACCCAGTGAGAGGGGCTGAGAATTTGTCCCAGGCTACCAGCCTCCCTGCTGAGAAGGCAAACAGGGCTTTCAGGTTTTGCACCTCCTTGCCTGCTGCAGCTTATGTGCTTTTTGCACACCCTGTTCACTCCCTCCTTCAGTTACTGTAAGCAAACTTCACATTTGGGTGAAATTGTTACAAAGTTCAGCTGGAAGTTTCCTTCTCCCTGTGGTCTTTCCCCAATTCCACTGGCAGCTCTCCCCAAGGACCCCTGTGAGACTAAGTCGGGAATGGAATGGTTTCCCTGGAAACTGTTTGAAAGTACCCACAGGGCTTTTCCCACTACTTCCTCTACCCCTGTATTTTGCTCAGCTCTCTAAATTTGTCTCTGTTCCAAGTGTGGTCAAATCTTTCTCTTGTTATCTGAACCTTCAGGTTCACTAGTGAGAATGTGTGTTTGGGAGCATGTGTTTCCCCTTCACACCTAGGGCACTTACAGTTTTTCAACTGTCTCATGGACCCTGCAGTGGCAAACGAGTCTTTCAAAAGGTCTGTGGATTATCTTAACTTTCCTGGTATGTTCCTGCAGTAATTCTTGGAGCAAAAGAGTTCATGATGTTAATCTTCACACGCTGCTCTGTCTGTCCGAGTGTGAACTGCAAGTTAGTCCTAACTCCTATCTGCCATTTTCCTGATCCAACTTGCTTATTTGTTGTGAAGGTCTGTTTCTCTTAGATTGTGAGCTTTTAAGGCAGGATGGTATATTTGCAGCTTCAAGGCCCAAGTTTTTTTTTTTTTTCCCCATCCAATTTAGA
The DNA here is from genome assembly GCF_000951035.1 of Colobus angolensis palliatus. Taxonomy (NCBI): domain Eukaryota; kingdom Metazoa; phylum Chordata; class Mammalia; order Primates; family Cercopithecidae; genus Colobus; species Colobus angolensis. Next base: position 1,303,304 of record NW_012114544.1, on the reverse strand, counting down.
AACATTTCAACCATTGTTTCTTTAAATATTTTTTTCTGTCCCCTCTCTTTACAGAGACTCCCGTGACACTTCCTTTACACTCCTTGAAGTTGTCCTACAGTTTACTGATGTGCTTTATTTATTTGATTCATTTTTTCCTGTTTCATTTTGGGTTGTTTCTATTGCAATGGTTTGAAGTTCAGTCTTTTTTTTTTTTTTTTGCAAAATTTCATATTTAATTAATCCCTTTCAACTCTGCAGCCATAAAAATAATGAGTTCATGTCCTTTTCAGGGACATGGATGAAGCTGGAAGCCATCATTCTCAGCAAACTAACACAGGAACAGAAAATCAAACACCGCATGTTCTCACTCATAAGTGGGAGTTGAACAATGAGAACACATGGACACAGGGAGGGGAACATCATACACTGGGGCCTGTCAAGGGGTGTGAGGCAATGGAGAACATTAGGCCAAATAACTAATACATTCAGGGCTTAAAACCGAGATGACTGGTTGATAGATGCAGCAAACCATCATGGCACATGTAAATCTGTGTAACAAACCTGCGCGTTCTGCACATGTATCCCAGAACTTAAAGTAAAACAACGAAAAAAAAAAGAAGAAAAAATCCCATTCAGTGTATTTTTCGTCTCAGACATTGTTGTTGACATCTGTAGAAACTGAATTTCTATCTTTTAAAAAACATCTTCCATGTCTCCACTTAACTTTTTGCACATATGAAATGCAGTTATAACTTTTTAAATATTTTTTTCTGCTAGTTAATATCACTGTCAGTATTGGTTCCAAATTGTTTTTTCTCCTATCATGGCATATACTCTCCTGCATCCCTACATGCCTGTTAATTTTTTATTGCATGTCAAGCGTTGTGAATTTTTACTTTATTGTGTATTGGATATTTTCCTATTTCTGTAAATATTCTTAAACTTTGTTCTGGGACACAGTCAAGCTCTTAGAACTGTTTGATACTTTTGAGTCTTGCTTTGAAGACTTCTTATGTGAAACCAGAGTAGCATTTAGTCTAGGGACAATTTTTTTCCATGACTGAGTCAAGATTCTTCTGCGCATTCTACCAGTTTCTATGAATTACGAGATTTCTAATCTGTCTGGTGGAAACAGGCACTATTACTGGGCCTGGGTGAGTGTTGGGTACTTGTCTTAGTTGTGGCAGCTATAACAAAGTACACTAGGCTGGTTGGCTTATGAACAACAGAGATTTATTTTTTACGGAAGTTATTTTGACAATTCTGGAGACTGGAAGTCCAAGATCATGGTGCCAGTGTGGTTGTGTTCAGCTTAGAGCTGTCTTCTGGGTTGCAGACTGGCAGATTCTTTTTGTGTCCTCTCATGGTAGATAGAGAGTGAGCTAGCTCTTAAGCCTCTTCTTATAATGACATTAATCTCATTCATGAGCACCCCACCTTCATGACCTAATTATCTTCCAAAAACCCCACCTCCAAATACCATTACATTGAGGATTAGATTTTAACATATGAATTTTGGGGAAGGACACAAATATTCAGTCCATAACAATCATGTTCTTTCTAATCATTTTGGGTAGTTATTTCCTTGGCCATGAATAGTTTCCTCACACACATGTGCTGATCAGTATTCACAGGTTGATTTAAGGAGAACTCTCTACAGGTACCTGAATTTTTTTTCCATATGCAGACCTCTGTCTTCCATTACTTTGTTTTGTGGTCTCTAAGTACCCTGGTCTCCCCAGGGAATCTCGTTGATTAGGCAGAAAACCCAAGAAGATTGGCTGTATCTCCACCCAAATCTTATTTTGAATTGTAGTTCCAATAATCTCTACGTGTTGTGGGAAGGACCTGGTGGGAGATAATTGAATCATGGGAGTGGGTTTTTCCTATACTGTCCTCATGGTATTGAATAAGTCTCATGAGATCTGATGGTTTCATAAATGGGAGTTCCCTTACACAAGCGCTCTTGCCTAGTGCCATGTAAGATGTGCCTTTACTCCTCCTTTATCTTCCACCATGTTTTTAAAGCCTTCTCAGCCATGTGGAACTGTGAATCTATTGAACCTCTTTTTCTGCATAAATTACCCTGTCTTGGGTATTTCTTCATAGAATTAAAAAAATGGACTAATACACTTGGGTACCCTGTCCTTTTGCTATTGGTTGGAAATTCAAGGCAGTAAGTTCTGGCAATTGTGAGTTTCCCCTTATTTTGTTTTTCACCTGCTAGGGATCACTGTCCTTTGTTGCCTAATCTCAAATGTCTTAAAAACCATTGTTTCACATATTGTGTTCAACTTTTTTTGTTGTTTTAGATGGGAAAGTAAATCCAGGTCTTGTTAGTTGTTACAATATCTTGGCTGGAAGCAGAAGTCCTTTGAAGTTTTTAATTAAAAGCTTATGAAAAGAAATCACCACTATATTCTCTAGTTTCAAAAATTCAAGATTATCCAAAATGAAAAGTACCGGGCCCAGATCGGTTCACTGGTAACTTCTACCAACATTTAAGAAAGAAATCATATGAATTCTCAATCTCTTTCATAAGATAGAATTCGAGTGGCTGTTTCCTAGCTCAATTTATAAGACCAGCATTCAATTTACTCTGTTCCATTCTCTCATCACAAAATTCCTAAAATTTCTGAAAAGTAAAGAAGTATCATGGTTTGTAACCAGAATAACACAAGAAAATAATTTATGTATTGCTTTCTAGAATTGTTAAAATTTTGTGTTGCTGATTATCACCTACTCTACAAGGTATTGGATGACAGGGATGTAACCAGAATATTTTATTGACTAATATAATTAGGGCCCTGAATGATAAAGCTTTATTTATTTTATACTTAATCATTTGATGGTCTATATTGTTCTGATGCAAATGAATCATACTTCTATGTAGTAATAAGCGTTTGTAGACCAAATATATATATAGCTATATATGTAGCATGAGTGCCAGAATATTTCTAGCAATTTTAACTATGGAATACAATACCTAGAGGATATTAACTCAGAACTTTAGAAATGTGTCTGATTCTAAAGAGATTTATATTACACATCTTGACAAGGAAGAAAGAATATGAAAGCTAACAGGAGTATTATAAAACAGTGTTTTAGAAAGTGAAGCTCCCAAACCACCTACATCAGAATTATGATTGTGGCAAAAAGTGCAATTACTTTTTCACCAATCTAAGAAGTTGAGAATGATTGAAGTCACACCGGGGAATGAAATGATACAAATTAAAATTAATTTAAGCAGAGAAGTTCTGGCTTTAAATTCCAATTTTTCCTCCTCCAGAATTAATAAAAATCTCAGCAAGATGTGTTCAATTTCTATTGGTCCTATTCTTCCATTCTATTCTCTACTAAAATAGTCATCATTTTTTTTTGTGTGTAAACTGTTGATTATTAATAGTGACTTAAGACAAATTTAAGATAATTAAAAATATGCCTTGTATTTCCTTTCTTTGATACATTGTATTTGGAATGAGGATCTTTGCAACTGCTCAGGTTTCCTATGAAATGAAGAATATTTGTTAAAGAGTTATCTATTCTATGCATCTTCTACCCTCCACTATGTCATTGTTATTAAACATTTTATTAATATCTTAATATTTTATTCTCATATATACAAATAGTTAACGTTGTTTTCAGAAATCATTGATTATATTTTGGAGATACTATGCAATTAAAATAATGATCATTTATAATTAAATAATTATAAAATTCAGAGCCTGTAATACCTAATCTAATTTTAGAAAACTTATTTCCAATTATATAGGTATTTTATTGTTAGATATGTCTTCTTCAACTGATATTCAAGGCCTCAAGCTAGTATATCTCCCCATTCAGATACCAGTTCAAGAGGTAGTTAAGCTTGGCTCTTAGTACTTAAATATCTCTGTGTAAAGCCAATTGTACTACCTGTGCAAACTATGAATCTTTGAGAAAACAGATTTGGATGTATTCTGGAAAATGCAATATAATAAACAAAGGCTGGTACTGGTGATTTAGATAAACAATGATATTGGCCAGTTTATTTTGAATTATCTGGCACATGAGAATAAAAACAGGAAAGTCATATTGACTTTTAATGACGAAAGATGGATGGTAACTTGCTTTGGGTTTGACAAGCTATTGGAAAATGTCTCTTACAGCAGTAGTTCTCAGATGCCTGAGACTCAGTTGACAGCTTTTAAAAATGCTAATTATCAGGCCCTAACTCGGAGAGTCTTTTGTGATATGTTTTAGCTAATCCCTATTATTGTTACATATCTATTGTTTTCAGGAACACTTTGAATAATTCTGATGTAGTTGGTTTGTGAGCTTCAATTTCTGAAACACTGTCTTACAATACTCCTGTTAGCTTTCATATGTTTTCTTCCTTGTCAAGATGTGTAACGAAAAAAATTTAATTTGATTAGAATCTCTGTAACTTTCCATTAATTATTGATACAGGGCTGGGCACAGTGGCATATATCTGTAATCCTAGCACTTTGGGAGGCTCAGGTGGGAGGATCACTTGAGCCCAGGAGTTTGAGTCCGCAGCAAGTTATGATTGCACCACTGCACTCCAGCCTGGGAGGGCGACACCATGTCTCACTAAAAAAAATTGATATAGTAAAGATGAAATTTAAAAATTACATATCTAATGTGTCAAACTGGAGAGACTAGCCATGGCAAAAAGAAAAATAAACAGAGGCTAACAACTTGACACTATTTTCTTTAGGCTTTCACATAATTTAATATTAATTATTTTGTTAGTACTTATCAAATTTTTAATTTTATCTCCCATGACCTATACTCAACATAATCTGTCAACCAACAGCTGAGTGTAACAGAGCTTCTCCATTAAGATAGTGTTATAGTAATATTTCTCCTTTATCTTATCATTTCAGGTATTATTAGAACTTTCTGATACCATCTGTGCTGTTTTCATTTTGTAGTATCCTTCAACACATGTGACTAATTTTTATTACACATAAGGACTTTGAGACACTCAGAACAGAAACTTGGGTGACAACATGAGTGTGTGTGTGTGTGCGCGCACGCGTGTGTGTGTATGATGAGCACTCCCTCCTAGAAAGGGAAGGTTTAGATATGTGTCTGACCCAAGAGGGAAGTAGAAGGAAGTGATGATGGATAGGGTGAAAGAAATGGGAGATAAGCAGGATGGTAAGAAATTAGAAACAAAATAAACAGAGATGGAAAAGAAAGGAATAGTTAGCTTTGGTTAATACCAAGGTTTGGAACAGCTGACTTTTTCTTTAAGCTAAATGTGATGGCTCAGCTGTATAGAGTCTACACAAAGGAATGTCTGAGAGTGAGCAATATGGCAAGGTTTTCCTCAGGACTGACACAGTCAAGTGATCTGAAGAGTGATTCTTAAGGGCCATTTTCTATTTGCTATAAAAGCATCCTGATCACTTGGGAGGGAAAATGCTAGATGCTCCCATTAAAAGCTAGCACTTTTATTCATTCTTTGGCACTTGTGGTGGTGGTGGTTGTGTGTGTGTGTGTGTGTGTGTCTGTGGTCAAGGATAGGAAAAAAGTAGCATGAAAGTATGTGGCAGGGCAACTGGCTGTTCAGGGCTCAGTCATTCTTATGGGTGCTATGATATGTTGGTTGTATCCCTTCAGATGCAGAGTCTGGCCTCCAGATTTCTTAGGCCCAAATCTCAAGACCAATGTCAATTGATGTTTGCTGATTATAAATCAGACTACTAATTTATTATAGAGTACGTCAGTCCCCAGTGTCTAAAATTGGGAAAGGCTTGGAATGCCAGGGTAAATATTGTGTGCCTTATGTGATTGGGAACTAACAAATACTTTCCTGCAAGTTAGTGGAGTAATGAGAATATCTTGTTATATCTTTTTTTTTTTTTAAATCAAGTATAACCATTAGTCCAATAAATTTCTGGCTGTATAGGATATGCAGAGTAATTGCTTATTATGCTCAGAATAATAATGGGATTTTTAGACATAAGGTTAACTGAAATTGTTTTTAAATATCCAGTCTCCACCAGGTGTTATTTTGGTAGGGTTTCATGAAGAGTGCATGTAAATTAATTTCTTTTTAGTCCTAGATATTTTTGACAATGTTTTGTCAAGCCAGTACGTGTTAATCTGTTTTGTGTTGCTATAATATACATGAGGCTGGGTTATTTATAAAGAAAAGAGGTTTATTTGCCTCAAGGTTCTGTGGTCTGTATAAGAAGCATAGTGCTGGCTGGCATCTACTTTTGATGAGGGCCTCAGTAGCTTATAATCATGATGGAAGATGAAGGGGGAGCAAGCGCATCACATGGTGAGAGGGAACAAGAGAATGAGGGAGGAAGTATCAGACTCCTTTAAACAACTAGAGCTTGTGTGAGCTTGTGTGAACTCATAGAGTGAGAACTCACTACCGTGAGGACAGGACATTCATGAGGGTCCCTACTCATGACCTAAACCCTTCCCAGTAGGCCCACCTCCAACATTGGCTGTCACATTTCAACATGAGATTTGGAAGGGGCAAAACAGCTAAAGCATATCCCTGTGTATTTATATTTGGGGTATTAATACAGAGTTTGTAATAACTTTATGTCCCATTACACAGAGGAATCAGAATGACTCCCTAAAGACTCTATGCATTAAACTTGATAAGCGTTAAGAAGCTCAAGCTAATGTCAGAGGAGAATTTTACTTCCAGTAGCTTCTACCTTTCCCTCTTTCTATGGATAAGTATTCTTTCATTTGAAAACCAAGCATTCACTTCCTTTATCAGTAACAAACTACTAAGAAACGCATTACTGACATTTTGGCTCAGAGGTTTGGGACCTCAGAATTTAACTCCAAGCTGGAATTTATGTGCTTATTTTGGGATACGCTTAAGCATATTAAAAACATTTAACTTTCTCTTCTGTGCATCCTAGGTTGAGACTATATTAATAAACAAACAAATAGAAGGTATGGGGGGAGGAAGTGCTGGTTGGGATAAGTAATAAGCAAAACTGAGACAGGGCTCTTAGAGAGTACAGCATACAGACTCTATTAACAGAGGAATGGGAATACAATTGTGCTATAAAATGGTGCTTTCAGATTCCCTTGCCTTTAAAAATTTGTATTTCTATTTCTAAGAATAGCCCATGTTCATTGCAAACAATTAGAAAAATATGGAAAGTATAAGACTGAGGAATATCTTGTATACCTCTATTACCCAGAGATAACCACTGCTAATGTTTTTATATATGTTGCTTTCTATTTATCATTTTTATAAACATATATGGTAAAATTGCATCACATTGTATGATTATTTGATACCTGGGGTTTAAAATGTATTGTAGTATTGTGATTCTTTATTTCTTTGTCACTAAAAATTATTCTAAAAACGTAATTTTTAATGACTGCATAATATTTTATCATATGACTCTTCCATAATTATTTTATTTTTGATGGTCATTTAAATTTCTTCTTCTCCTTCTCCTCTTTCTTCTTCACTACCTCCTCTTCCTCCTCCTCCTTCTCCTCTTCCTCCTCCTTCTTTGCCGTTATACATTGTGAGGAACATTTTTGTAAATAAATACTTGTCAGTTTCTTGGATTATTTCCTTAGTAATATATGCCTTGAAGTCAATTTCCACATCAAAATCTATGGATAAATTGGTAGTCTGATTTATAATCAGTTATGGCCTTTTCAAAAGCATTTTAAGAAAAAGTTCTGATATAGACTCTGACAAGCAAAGAAATGGCATCTCATTTTACTCTTCTCAGTACTTTTGAAAATTTGAATTTGCACATCTTCAAATTGAAGGCAAAAATTTTATTCCATGTATTTTATTACATATATTTGATTATCTTCATGGGTATTCTTGTTAGTAATCTTCAGTTGCGTGAGTTTGAAAATTATTTGAAGATCAGTTAATCAAATGAAATCTGTTGCTTGTTTAACCTAGCAAATATTTTTTTTACACAGAAATAAGAGATATTAAAGAGCTTCAGGTAATATTATAATTTATTTCTGGATCCAGTAATTAGTTCTAGGTAATAGTCCTGGTTTTACAAGTATAACTAAGTCTGTAACATTAAGCAAATTATTTGTCTTCTTTAGACTTCCTTTCCTTTTTCTTCTATAACGTGAGGTGTGTGACTAGAACATTTAAAGATGTATTTTATCTTTATAATTTTATGGCTGCAAGATTTTTAAGAGGTGGCTTCAAAGTAACAATATTTGAATTTTTATTGACTACGAAGATCATTCTACATGAGTTACAAAACTCATTTAAGTTATATTTTTGAAATAAGTTTATGACCTACCAAGAGTATCCTTATATGAAGCATTAGAAGGAGACAAAAATGTTTATTTGAATATCTGTTAATGTGTTTATAAAAAATTAATCTTATTATACTGAGAACCTCCAATACCCAAGGTTGGGCAAATTGAAGTTCATACAATGAATAGTTGCTTGGTGAACACCTGATTTTTAACAAAGTATGGCTTCTGTTGGATATTTTGAAGAGGATTCCACCTTTTGTAATGTCTTTGTTGTTAATGGGCCTGTTTGAATTTTCTGTTCTCCATTAGTAGTAGAATTATAGCAGGAGTATATTTCATTTTATATTTATATGTATAGATGATATATTAACTTTTTTCTGTTCTTACCAATGCTCATAAGTTTGGACTAAACTGTAACCATGTCATATTTAATGTTTCAAAGTTTAGTAATAACTTCAGTATATGCAAATTTAATAATGAGAATTTCATGTGCTTTGCTTTGGGCTGAAGTAATTTGGCACAAATTATAAAGCAACAGATGACAGTATGTCAGGATTTAAATAGCAACTGATGTTAGACTCTCTTCCACTTAGAATAACTCAGTTTATACCTAGTGATCTTAAATTGGAAAAAGAAAAATTATAAAAAATGGTTCTAAATTGGCTGTATTGTGCATAGAGTAGTTATTACCACATTACTGAAATCAGATAAGCCATACCCTTAAAAATAGCAATGAAGATTGATACACACCTTAGGTTTAAGATTTAAATTGAACATTTTCTCATGTTGGGGAACATTTTGGGGAAATAAGTAATGAGAGACTAGGAAATTTGCTAGTAACTGTCATGAAGCCAGAAATCTGTCCCTTACTTTGTGTGTATGTGTAGCGAAGTTCTGGATAATAGTGGATGTGTTTTATTTACCCCATTTAGGCTGAATCACATAGAAAATGTATTTTAGGAAAATCATTAAAAATTTTTTTGACCAGGCCTGGTGGCTCATGCCTGTAATACCAGCACTTTGGGAGGCTGAGGCCAGCAGATCAATTGAGGTCAGGCATTTGAGACCAGCCTGGCCAACATGGTGAAACTCCTGTCTCTACTAAAAATACAATAATTAGCCAGACATGGTGGGATACACCTATAATCCCAGCTACTTGGTAGGCTGAGGCATGAGAATCACTTGAACCCGGGAGGTGGAGGTTGCAGTGAGCCTGGATGGCACATGTTTATATATAAAATGTAGGCTGCGATAGCTAATGGACTGATTGAGGCTTGGGAAAAGCCATATATGTGTATATAGACAGCTTACTCACTGAACACATAATTTGGATATATTTTTGGCTACTTGCTAAAAATGAGCCCATCTCCATAAGAACTGAAGTAACTATTACTCATCCTAATTATCTAAAAATCATATAAAATAAGAAGGTCTCTTCAAACTGGAAATGGAGGAGCCACCAGAAGGAGTGAGAGTTTAGAATCACTCAAGATGAAGGAGAAGATCGACAAAAAATACCTTTAAGTCATTTAGCAATGACCAAGAACCACACAGTAGGAAGTCCAGAGGTCAAAGCTGAACTGGGGAAAACTAAAGGGGAGTAGAGCTATGAGCGCCAAGCAGATAGGGGAGTGTAGTTTGGGATGACTAAGGCTGCTTCTCAAGCTCACACCTGTTGACTTGATTTTGCTGTTTGACAGGAGAGATGGAGACGTCTAAGTAACAATGTGGACTTCTGACTGTGGTGGAGAGTACAGAATATTTCTAATTTATATTAAATTTAAAAGGTCACATGACACTCTTAAGAAATCTGAACACATAAGCTAATAATAATAAGCAAAGTGTAAGTCTATGGATTAATGTAAAAGTTAAAATGACAATAAAATGTTAATACAAAATGAGTGTTATTTAAATTTAAATATGAACCCCATATGTATGACTCTAGTATTTTCATATGAAAAAAAGAGTTCTTTTATGATTATTTTTGTTTCTACAATACATGACAGGAAGACAAAAGACTTAACATTTTGATTCTAGAGTAGAGCTCAGTGGAGTGGTTAACAGGACTCTCAAAACTGAACAAGCCATGTTTTTTTCAAGCAATCTTTGTTTCTGGTTCATTGACTAAAGAGACATTTTTTTTCAGGCAACCGAAAATTTCCTTTATTTATTCAAGCACATCTGTGAAATCACTTTTCTTTTAAAAGATATGAAGACTTTCCAGGATAATATATAGAAGACAGTTCTTTTGAATGTATGCTTGCTGCTTATTAAGTGTTTAAAAAGGAACTTTTATCTCTTGCTGATTTTCGAAGATAAGTAGCAGAGCTACAGATGAAGCCATAGTAGACTCCAGGGCTTGGATATAGTTATTTGCAACATGGCAGAGAGCAAGTACGCTTAGCTTCATTAACTTAAGAATCCCACATGGAATGAAGTCACAGGGCTGCCTGGAATTTGCCTGGTATTATAAGTTCATAATGCCTTCATAACTTCAACATTTCTGGGGGGTGTAGATTTAACATGAAATTTAATTCAGTCTGAATATTGCAGATGTAAATTACTTTCAATTTTAGTTGGAGCTCTAGAAATTCATGAATGAGATAGAAGGCATGGGGTGAGCTCTTTGGCTTAAATCTCTCTGACTTTCTGGGAACATTTGGGGAGCAATTTAAAAGCAGGAGCTTATAGTTCTTATTTTCAGAGTGACAACATGCACAAGAAGGCTATTTAAAGCCTCTTTATTAAGTTCAAATATCTAAAATCTAGTAGGCTAAAATAAAAAGAAACCTCCCTACTTTGAACTCAGTAATTTTGACAAATTGGCTGAGCCTTGTTTTCCAGAGAAATGATACATTTATCCATGATCCAAAAGGAAATCTCTTCCTTTTATTTTTCAACGTGTGGTACAAATGTGTTTAGAGTGTGTGTTACGTATTTATTTTTGGGAGTGCTTATTACTGTGCCAATGAATATGCCTTGTATCAAAGACGGGTGTTTCAGCAGCAGATGTTTAAATTATATTTCCACTCTGTAGCAAGTAAAATTATTTTTTAGTGTCAAAATAAATAAATATAGCAGTTTGAGTGATATCTCCCAACTAGAATCTAACCTGAAGAAACTTACCATAAGACAAAAGAAAACATATTTTTTGGCAAGTATCATAGGAAAGAATTACCTAATACACATAAAATACAGCCTTACTCAGCCAGTTTAAGTAGGATGAACACATGTGATGCGAAGGGCATTTGGTGGGTGAGAATCTGAAGCTGTGGGGAAGTATCTTGAACAGAATGAGAGTAGGTCAGTGAAGATAGGGTTTTTTTTTTTTTTTAAACATTTAAAGCATTTTTATGAAATGGTCACTTGTAGCTGCATTCAATGTGTATGTTCTCCTTTGCTGGTGAGTTTTATGTACCAATATTATTAAACTAGAGAAATAAGTAGTTGCTACATTATTATCAGTGTAACTATCGTTCATCTGTGGATTACCTACTTAGGTACAATCTGGCCATTTTTCACTTCTGGATGTAGTTGGTTCCAGTGTCCAGTATGCCCCCTCGCCACACTTATCTACTCAGGATATGTTGTAAACTACACTGGATCAACTATTTTTTTAATGAGTTCTTTATTCGGTGTTCCCTTCTAGGTGATGCAAGTAGATTATACCAATATGAAGGCTTTTTTGTGGGCTTAGTAATACTCACATTTAGGACTGTCAGAAAATTGGTTTTCTCAGCAAATTCTTCTAATTTAATTCATTTATGGTGGCCATAATTAAGGTAGGTTTGGGTTCAGTTGTTAAAAACAAACACCACAGAAATCAAACTGAACTCCGCCTCCATCTTGGCATTTGCAAGAGGAAACTGGAATGAGGGTTAGCCTTAGAGAGTGTTAGGATATGTGTAGATGTGTGTGTGGAGGACAGATGTATGTGTGTATGTGTGGAGGTGGTAAGATTCAGGGCTTAATTCTACTTCTCCAGCAAAAAAGTCCCATTTCTTTTTGATCATTGATTGTTGCCAATGCTTTGTAATACAACAATATGATGAACACAAATTTACAGGAAACTAATACTGCTTTCCAAATTTAATGTAGAAGTAGTGGGATTCTTTTATCTTTTGACTCAGAGACCAGATATCAGAAGCATGCAAACAAAGGAAATTGCCATAAATAATTTTTAAATGAAAACCTATAGTAATAGTTGAAGTATAATTTGGAGTGTGTGCTGATGACATTATCCTAGTGACTTTACGATGAACTGTTATTATATATATGTGTGTGTGTGTGTGTGTGTGTGTTTACTCATTCATTTAATGGAATCTAGATTAAGAGAATGCATCTGGAAGATGCTGGAGAAGGATCATATTTTTTTAAATTGTTGATATCTTTTGAAGTTAGTATCTAAACTCTGGGTATCTGATAATTTAAGTAGGTTAAGTCCTGGAAATTCTGGGTAAATGAACTTGCAAAACTCACAAGTACTTTTGCACCAACCTAATAGTATTTGAATCTAGAGTTATCAAATAGACAGTATCCAGTTGGTAATCTGTGCTGTATTCTCAGATCTAGATCCCCTCTCTGAATAGCATGAAGTCTCTTTTGATGTTCAGTATGTGAATAGTTCCTTGATATTCCTCAGTTTCTGCATGTTTTGTCTTTCAGGGAGTTTGCCTGTGTAAATGGCTTTCAATCATCCGTCCCAAGCACTTGCTTCCGACTTTGAATTGTGGAATGAATTAATTTTCTTAATACTTCATTTTGTGATTTACTGTAAAATTACCCCAACAAGGACTTTGCTCCTTAAATATTTGGAAAAATGTTTTGAGGCTAGATAAATGGAGAGGCAGTACAATATAATCTGTTCTTTACCTATAATCACCATAATTTTGTTGTGGGAAGTTGGTCTTATGAATGTGATCATTCAATATCAGTGGTTAGTACCTACGTGCCACTGGCTGATTGCTACGTGGGAGGATATATGGTTAGACTTTATCCTATTCTACAGGGGAGTAGATTACACCCATGCCTGCATTCAACTAGCCATCTTCTAGTGTCTTATGTTCATAATGAGAGACCATGAGAGAAAGTGCAGAGACTTCAGGGCAAACTGTAGTTACAGCTATAAAAACAACAATTTAGTGGAGTGGAAAGAAGACTGGATAAAGACAATCTGAAGACACGTCTGTCTTTAATAGACTTTGGCCAGGGTAAGTCACTTAACTTTTATAATTTTTTCCTTATGTTTACAATGAAGGGGTTCAATTCAGATAACCTGTAAGAGGTTTCAAGAGGTTCTAGGTTTTTCTAGTCCTAATATTCTATCATCCTATATTACTACTACACACAATATTCACATATATAAATTAAGCAATTGGATCAAATGGCTATGGAGAGATCTAGACTCAGGAGAACTAATGATATAGTTTCAATTTGAGTCCAAAGGCCTGAGAACAGGAGAGTCAGTGTAAGTTCCAGTCTGAATCTAAGTCTGAAGACCAATGTCCCAGCTCAGAGACAGTCAGACAGAGGGAGAGAATTCTTGCTTTTTTAGCCTTTTACTTTATTCAGGCCTTCAACAGATTGGATAAGGCACACCCACACTGGGGAGAGCAATCTGCTCTCCCGTTTACTGATTCAGATGTTAATTTCATTCAGAAACAGCTTCACAGACACACCCAGAAATAATGTTTAATCAATTATCTGGAAACTCTGTGGCCCAGTCAAACTGACTCATAAAAGTAATCATCATAGGATTGGAAGGCTCAACTGTAAGAAGAACTTAGAAAAGACGTCTTCGAAATTGTCTGCCTCACCAGATGACTAAAATTGCTGAGCTCTTTTGTTTTTTTTTGGTGAGTTATTGGAAATCATAGTATGGCCAAACATACTGAAATAGACCCCTTAGGATGTTCTCAGATAACAGAACAGTATGAGAAAAGCAACAGCTGATGAGAGCACAAATATTTATGGAAATAAGGTGATTAAATAAAAATTAGAGACTGATATGGGTGAGATGAAAATTTTTGGTAAAAATAAATGTCGAAAAAGTTATGTATTGATTAAAATAATCTTAAGCTAAGAGTTTTGGAAAATTACTGAATTTATTGGTCTTTTCAGTCATGCTTGTTCAGATAGATGGCAATCCTTCTTTACTACTGTTTTCTTCAACTCAGGAAGAAAAATGCAAATTCATCTATTGTTACAGCTTGATATTGTGCAAAGAATTCTGGGAGATAAGTCAAAACACTCAAGCCAAACTGGTGTTTCCACTTAAATAGGCATGTCTCTTAATCTCTCTGTTCCTTAATACTTTAGGATATTTTTCTACCTTAATATCTTAATTCTGAAGATATATTGTTTTTAATCTCTTTGTACATCATCTATAAAGTAGCAATAAACCAATAACTGTCCATCTGAGAAGCCATACAAACCTAAAGTTTTGTTGTTTCTTTCCTTTATTATAGCCATTTCCCTTGTTTGTTTACTTTAAACTTTTTATAGCAAGAATAAGAATTAGTGAAGTGACATTTACAGGATCGTCACTGCTTTTATTCTAAGTTAACATGATACTTTAATTGGAAACATTATGAAATTTAAAATAAATTTAATTTTGTTTCATTTAAAACTGAATGAAGAAAGGAAATAAGGCTGCTTTTATGCATTTTCCTTCGGAAATATCTAACTTTGAAAAAAGTGACTCTTTTTGAGCTACTTTCAGTATTAACTGGCCTCTGAGGAATCTCTTTATAATTTTTAGAAACCAAAATCTTCATGCTGAAAGGTACTGCAGTTCTACTTCAGAAAGAAATGATATGCTAATAGAAAGCTTAAAACCGAAAAGGGAGACGGATGGGGAGAACAGAATGGAAGTACAGTGGAAGAAGTGGTACAGAAACTAGGGTGCAGGTCCATCTTTCCCACTCCTTGAAGCTGGGCATGGTCATTGTGACTTGCTTTGTCCAACAAAATTCGGTGAAGTGATTTCATGCCAGTTATAAACTTAGGCTTCAAAAGGCCTCATGTGTTACTGCTTTTCCTTAGCCCAAATCCAGAAGAATAAATGAGTGCTCTTTTAAATCACTGAATTTTAAGGTGTTTATGGATCAGAAACTCACTGATATGAGACTGTAAGTTTCTTTTGAATAAGGAGTGTGTCTTACTCATATTTAGATTGTCAGGGTATTGTAACCAGGTACTCAAGTGGCATATTTTGTGAAAAATATAATCAATACAGAAAGTTACAAGGAACAAAATAGTATCATCTGGAACCAACAAAGATAAATTGTTTTCATTTTTTCTTCCAATTTTATTATTAAAATAATGATCTTTTATTTTCTTCCCCAGAGTCCGTCACTATCATGAATTTAGGATGTATCTTTATGATTCATGTTTTGATACTTTAACTATTTTAATGTATTTATAAACAGTATAATTGTGCTTTGTGCATATTAGAAATATTTGTACATATATGCATTTGGTTCACATATTATTCCACAATCTGTTTTTTAATTCAGTATTGCTTTGTGATCTATATATAATGATATTCATAGTTTTACTGTTGGGAACAGGCCCCCAAATCTGGCCATAAACTGGCTCCCAAACTGGCCATAAACAAAATTTCTGCAGCGCTATGACATGTTTGTGATGGCCCTAATGCCCACACTGAAGGTTGTGGGTTTACTGGAATGAGGGCAAGGAACACCTGGTCCATCCAGGGTGGAAAACTGATTAAGATGTTCCCAAGCCACAAGCAATAGCATGAATGATCTGTGCCTTAAGGACCTGTTCCTGCTGCAGAGAACTAGCCAGAGCCCATCCCTTTGTTTCAACCCATCCCTTTGTTTCCCATTTATCTGTAATCTCTACAAACAATACTGATCAGTGGCTTGCTGTCAATAAACCTGTGGGTAAAACTCTGTTTGTGGCTCTCAGCTGTGAAGGTTGTCAACCCCCTGATTTCCTATTCCACACTCTATATTTCTATGTGTGTGTCTTTAATTCCTCTAGCACTGCTGGGTTAGGGTCTCTGTGACTGAGCTGGCCTCGGCAAGTGATGCCCATATGTGGGGTTGCTGGAGTGACAGTTGGAGAATGTGAAACGATGCTGGAGGACACCTGAGTACTCTAAAGCAATCTCTGTGTTGAGTAAGAAGAGGAGCTTGGAAGCATCAGGGTAACAATGGGACAAGTGTGGGCTCTGGTTTGTTCCACCTTGGAACCTTTTCACACTAACGATGAGGAGGAAGGAGAGTATAATGAAGTAACATAAGAGTTGACAGAGCAGAGCAGATTTGTTTGCCAGCTAAAGCTAAAGTGGCAAAGGAGGGAGAGGTTTGTCCCTGCCCTTCTGCACCCCCTCATTATTTTGAAGGAAAAGAGTGGCCTGACCCTCCAAGTCTTTCTTTTCTGGAGGACACTAGGCAAAAAGTAGTTGTCCCAGTGACTGTTTGGGCAGTGCCTCGAGCGACCGCTCTGAGTTCTATTCAGGCAGGAATCCAGCAAGCTAGAAGAGAGGATGATATAGAGGCTTGGCAGTTCTCTGTTAGAATACACCCCCCAGATCAACAGGGAAATATTATAGCTACATTTGAGCCTTTTCCCTTTAAACTACTCCAAGAATTTAAACAAGCTATTAATCAATATGGACCAGGTTTTCCTTTTGTAATGGGACTGTTAAAGAATGTTGCTGTCTGTAGTCAGATGATGCCAGCGGGGATGGTAGGATTACTTCTAGGTAGATTTAGTTTAAATTTAAAAGGAGTGCAAGTACATACAGGAATCATTGATTCAGATTACAATGGGGAAATTCAAATTGTTATGTCCAGTTCTGTTCCCTGGAAAGCAGAGCCAGGAGAGGGTATAGCACAGCTTCTGATTGTGCTGTATGTGGAAATGGGGAAAAGTGAAATTAAATGAACAGGAGGATTTGGAAGCACAAATAAACAAGGCAAAGCAGCTTACTCAGTAAATCAAATTACTGATAAACATCCTACCTGTGTAAAAACTATTCAGGGAAAGAAATGTAAAGGTTTGATAGATAAAGGAGCAGACATTTCAGTCATTTCTCTACAGCACTGGCCATCTGCATGGCCAATTCAACCTGCTCAGTTTAACATAGTTGGAGTTGGTAAAGTCCCTGAAGTATATCAAAGTAGTATATTTTGCATTGTGAAGGGCCCGATGGACAACCTGGGACTATTCAACCAATTCTAATTCTGTACCTGTAAATTTATGAGGAAGAGATTTATTACAACAATGGGGAGCACAAGTTCTAATTCCAGAGTAATTATACCACCCTCGAAGTCTACATATGGTGCATGAAATGGGGTATGTCCCTGGTATGGGACTAGGAGACAATTTGCAAAGTTTGAAGGAACCACTTCAAGCGGAAAGACAAAGTTCCTGCCAAGGTTTAGGATATCATTTTTGATGGCAGCCATTGTTAAGCCTCTAGAACCTATATCTTTAAAATGGTTAAAGGATAAGCCAATTTGGATAGAACAGTAGCCACTGGGTAAAAGAGATACTGGAGGCTTTAGAGGACTTAGTTAGTGAACAATTAGTAAAAGGACACATAGCTCCAACATTTCCCCCCTGGAACTTTCCAGTCTTTGTTATTAAGAAAAAATCAGGTAAATGGAGAATGTTAACTGACTTAAGGTCCATTAATTCAGTTATACAAACTATGGGGGCATTACAGCCAGGGCTGCCTTCTCCTGCTATGTTTCCAAAAATCGGTCTTTAACAGTCAAAGATTTAAAAGACTGTTTCTTTACTGTCCCCTTAGCTGAGCAAGACTGTGAATGGTTTGCATTTACAATTCCTGCAGTAAACAACCTGCAGCCTGCTAAGTGTTTTCATTGGATAGTGTTGCCACAAGGCATGTTAAAAGGTCCAACAATTTGCTAGACTTATGTAGGGCAAGCAATTGAACCTACTCATAAAAAATTTCCACAGTGTTACATTATTCATTGTATGGACGATATACTTTGTGCTGCCCCCACTCAAGAAATAATACTCCAATATTATGATCACTTGGAAAACTTGGTTTCTCCAAGCGTTGGTTTTATTATAGCTCCTGACAAAATTCAGACTACTACTCCTTACTTCTACTTGGAGACACTACAAGTAGTAAATGACACTACAATAGTGCCACAGAAAGTAACCATACATAGGGATCAATTTAAAACATTAAATGACTTTCACAAATTACTAGGGAACATCAATTGGATACGACCTGCTCTAGGCATTCCTACCTATGCTATGAGTAATCTATTTTCTATCCTTAGAGGAGATCCTGGTCTCACTAGCCCTCAGCAATCAACAAAGGAGGCTGAGGCAGAGTTACAGCTAATGGAGAAACAAGTGCATAAGACTCAAATAAATTGAATAGATTGAGAAAAGACTTCAGATTTGCTAAATTTTTCAACTCAGCCTTCATCTACTGGTATTATTGTCCAAGAGCAGGACTTAGTAGCATGGCTTTTTCTTCCACATATAAATTCATAGACTCTTAACTCCTTATTTGCATCAAATCACTACTATGATAGGAAATGGGAGAACTCAGATTGTTAAGTTACATGGATAAGATCCTGGAAAAATTATTGTCCCTCTCATGAAGGCACAGATACAGCAAGCTTTTATAAATAGTCTTACTTGGCCAACCCATTTAGCTGACTTTGTGGGTATTCTCGATAACCATTTTCCTAAAACAAAGTTGTTTCAATTTTTGAAATTAATTGGATTCTCCCTAAAATAACTAAATTTAAACCAATTAAAGGTGCTGAAAATGTCTTCACAGATGGATTTAGTAATGACAAAGCTGCTGCTTCTGGCTCAAAAGGTAAAGTTTTTCAGACGCCCTATGCTTCAACTCAAAAAGCGGAGCTTGTAGCTGTAATTGAGGTATTGACTGCTTTTGATATGCCTGTTAATGTGATTTCTGATTCTTCATATGTGGTTCATTCTACACAGTTAGTTGAAAATGCTCAGTTATGATTTCATACAGATGAACAACTGATGACTTTATTTACCCAATTGCAAACAACAGTTAGGAGTAGAGTGTACTCTTTTTACATTACTCATGTTAGGGCTCATACACTTCTCCCAGGACCTTTGACTGCAGGGAATCAAATGGCTGATTGCCTAGTTGCTAATGCAATATCTAATGCCAGGCACTTTCACAGTTTAACCCATGTTAATGCCTCTGGTCTCAAATGCAGATACAGCATTACCTGGAAAGAAGCTAAAGCTATTATCCAGCGATTGCCAAATGGTGCATTCCTCATCTTTTACAGGATGAGTTAATCCTCGAGGATTGGAACCTAATTCTCTTTGGCAAATGGATGTCACAAATGTTCCCTCGTTTGGGAGACTAACTTATGTACATGTGTATGTAGATACATTTTCCCACTTGGTGCTACATGCCAATCAGGAGAGTCTTCTGTTCATGTTAAATGTCACCTTTTGCAGTGTTTTGCAGTGATGGGCATTCCAGCTTCTACTAAAACAGACCATGCCCCAGGCTATACCAGCCAAACTAGCTACATTTTTCTCTGTATGGAATATTAAACACATTACGGGTATCCCATATAATTCTCAAGGACAAGCCATAGTGGAAAGAATGAATCTCTCCCTGAAACAGCAGTTGCAGAAGCAAAAAGGGGGAGACAGGGACTGTGGGACACCACATATGCAATTGAATCTAGCATTATCAACTTTAAATTTTTTGAGCTTGCCTAAAGGCCAGATGCTATCAGCAGCTGAACAACCTCTGCAGAAACCAGCTGCAAAGACAGAAGCACAACAACTGGCTAGGTGGAGAGATCCGATAACAGAAAGTTGGGAAGTAGGTAAAATAATAACTTGGGGTAGAGGTTATGCTTGTGTTTCTCCAGGCCAGAACCAGCAGCTGATTTGGATACCAAGACATCTGAAACCTTATCATGAGCCAGATGCCAAGGAAGAGATTCCAGGAGGATCCCCAGGACCCCCTGGTTGCAGCCATGTCGAGATAGATCCTCAGGAGTACCCCAGCTGTCACAAGCAACACCTGTTGAACACAGCCACCTACCTGGGGACAGATCAAGAAGCTGTCACAGATGGCAGAAGAAAATCTGAGGAAAGCGGGACAACCAGTCACAATGAGTAATTTAATGATAGTTATGATAGTGGTGATCACCATTGCCATGAGTATTCCTTCAATGAGGACTGACACACAGAACAATTATACTTATTGGGCATATTTATCAGTCTTGACTGGCAATAATGCCTGGATGCAGTCACTCTATGACACAGTTATACATGCTTTCTGATCTCGGTATTTACCATAATAAATCTGCTCCTATAATTGAGGCATACCGCCCTCAAAAACCTATTAACAGAAGTGGACCTGGCCAGAAATAATGAACATACTTGTTTGGGAAGATTGCATTGCAGAACAGGCAGAGGTGCTGTGCAACAATTCCTATGGAATCATTATTGATTGGTCCCCTAAGGGGATGTTTAGCTTAAATTGCACCTCTCATTCTGCGTGCCATGGACACACTATGTTCAGCTGGTCTAAACAAAATGGTCAGATGGTAGAAATGATAATAAGTATGGCAAGAGTTCCTATTATCTGGAAACATGTCAGTATAGTGGCACCTCAGCCTCAAACGATATGGGCCATTGTAGGATCTGAACATAAGGATTTGTGGAAACTATTAACGGCTCTTAATAAGATCAAAATTTGGGAAAGAATAAAAAAGCTTCTAGAAGGACACTCTGCAAACTTGCCTTTGGATATTGCACAATTAAAAGAACAAACATATAAAGCCTCCCAGTTACAACTGACCTTAATGCCAGGAACTGGAGTGCTTGAAGGAGCTGCAGACAGATTAGCAGCTATTCACCCATTAAAATGGATGAAAACACTTGGAGGCTCTATGATTTCAATGATGATTGTGCTTTTAATCTGTGTTGTTTGTGTAGTCTGCAGATGCAGATCCCGACTCCTGTGATAAGTAGCTCACCGTGATAAAGCTGCCTTTGCTTTTATCATCTTGCAAAAACAAAAAGGGGGAACATGTTGAGAACAGGCCCCCAAATCTGGCCATAGACAAAATCTCTGCAGCCCTGTGACATGTTCGTGATGGCCATGACACCCATGCTGAAGGTTGTGGGTTACTGGAATGAGGGCAAGGAATACCTGGCCCACTGAGGGCAGAAAACTACTTAAGGTGTTCCTAAGCCACAAACAATAGCATGAGTGATCTGTGCCTTAAGGACATGTTCCTGCTGCAGGTAACTAGTCAGAGCCCATCCCTTTGTTTCAGCCCATCCCTTTGTTTCTCATTTTAGTTTATCTGTAATCTATACAAACAATACTGATCACTGGATTGCTGTCAATAAACATTTGGGTAAACTCTGTGGCTCTCAGTTCTGAAGGCTGTCAGCACCCTGATTTCCCATTCCACACTCTATATTTCTATGTATGTGTCTTTAATTCCTCTAGCACCACTGGGTTAGCTTCTCCACTACTGAGCTGGCCTCAACATTTAGTTTATTTGTTGTATTGGATATATGGTATTAATTTTTGTGAATTGTTTATTCATTTATTCCCTTATTGATGAATATTTAGAATGTTTCCAGAATTTGTACAAACAAACAAGGCTGCAGGGAACATTATTTAATTGTTTGGAAAAGACTCATGTCTGGGATACATGTATAGGAGTTTCTCCAACATATGTATCAATTATTAGAACTGCTGAGCCATAGACTATTTCCATTGTCAACTTTATTAGAAATTGCCAGATTGTTCTCCAAAATGATTTTACTGATTTACGTTTCTATTTGAAGTATATGAGACTATGTCCTCACATCTTTGCCAAGTATTGGTAGGCATGTTAGTTTTTGCTAATAGAATGGGTATGAAATAATTTGTGTGGTTTATTTTTATTTCACATTATTTCTGATTGTAAGTGAGATCAGGCAACTTTCCAGATAGATATTTACCAGACATATATTTGGGCTGTTCTGTTAATTTGCTTATTTTTATCTGAATTATTGCCTGTTTCTTTTAACTTTCTTGGAATTCTTTATGTATTCTGGAAACTTTCTTTGTTTATCACATGTGTTACACATATTTTCTCCTTGTTAATGTCTCCTCTTTTAATTTTTAAGCGTGTCTTTGGTAGTCAGCCTTTAAGAGGGCTCCCTGTGATCCCTACCTTTTGATATTGATGACCTTGTGTAATCTCTTCTTCCTTGAATGTGGGCTATACTTAATAATTCACTTCTAAACAAATAGACCATAACAGAAGTGATGGCATGTCACTTCTGAGAGTAGGTTATGAAACAACTATGGATTCCATCTTGGGTTCTCTCTTTCTCAATCTTATGCATGCACATTTTACTTGCTCTGGTGGAAGCTATGTAATGAGGAGCTTTATTCAGAGACCCATATTGTGAAAAACTGAAGTCTCTTGCCAAACAGCCACATGAATGAATATGGAAGCAGATCATCCAGCCCCAGCTGAATCTTCAGAAACTGTAGCCTGGCCAACACCTTGACGGCAAACTTACAAGAAACCCTAAGCCAGAATCTGGAGCTAAGCCTCCCCAGGTTCCTGACTCTCAGAAACAATGAGAGATAATAAATATTTGTGTTTTAAGCAGTAAAATTTTGGGGATGATGTGTTAAACAGCAATAGATAACTAATACAGTATGTGGCTGCATAGTGTTCCATGGTGTATATGGACCATGTGTGTATGGACTGCATTTTCTTCAGTCTTCCACTGAGGAGCATTTAGGTTGATTCTATGTCTTTGCTGTTGTGAGTCTTTGAAAGCTTTTTCTCATGTATTCCTTTGTTATGTTGCACTTTCAAATTGATTGTGGTATAACAAGGTTTTATATTTTTATCAGATAATCTTGTTGAAATGTCAACAACAATGTTGAATTTACTTATTTATTTTAATATCTTATTGATTTCTTGGAGTTCTTATGTAAACAAATGTCATCAGCAAATAATGACTGTTTCATGGCTGTCATTCTGATATATTTTTAAAATCTGCTTTATTGAGACATGATTTATGTTCAAAAAATTAATCTGTTTTAAAGTTTTGATGGATTTTGATATATATGTATTGTGTGTTATTACAGCTACAATCATGATTTAGAGCATTTCTACCCACCCCCCCAAATCCTTCATCCCATTTTGCACTCAATTCCTTCCCCATGCTGTTGGCCCCAGGCAACCACCAATCTACTTTTTTTTTTTTTTTTTGAGGTGGGGTCCCGCTCTGTGAGACGGGGGGGCCGGGGTTGGTTCTCAGCTCACTGCAAACTCCCGCCCCCCGGGTTTACGCCATTCTCCTGCCTCAGCCTCCCAAGTAGCTGGGACTACAGGCGCCTGCCACCTCGCCCGGCTAGTTTTTTGTTTTTTTTTAGTAGAGACGGGGTTTCACCATATTAGCCAGGATGGTCTCGATCTCCTGACCTCGTGATCCACCCATCTCGGCCTCCCAAAGTGCTGGGATTACAGGCTTGAGCCACCGCACCCGGCCCAATCTACTTTTTAACACTATTATAATACTATAACGTTTTGTTTTATTCTTCTTTTTAAAAATTTTAATTTTTTTGTGGTAAAAATGAACACTAAGCATGAGATCTTCCCTCTTAATTTTTTTAAGTGTATAATGCAGTATTGTTCACTATAGGTACAATGATGTACAGCAGAGCTTATTCATCTGGTTTAATGGAAATGTTATGGCCGTTGATTAGTAACTTCCCATTTCCCTCTCTGTTCAGGCCCTGGCAGCCACCATTTCACTCTTTGATTTTATGGATTTGATAATTTTAGATACCTTATATATGTGGAATCATTCAGTGTTTGTGTGACTGGTCTATTTTACTTAGCATAATGTCCCCAAGGTTCATCCATGTTGTCGTATGTTACAGAGTTTTCTTCTTTTGTAAGGCTGGATAGTATTCCATTGTATATATATTCCACACATTTGATATTCATTTATTTCCCAATGGACATTGAGGTTGTTCCTACCTCTTGGCTATTATATAAATGTAATAGTGCTACAATGAACATAGGAGTGCTAATAGCTCTTCAAGTTTCTGATTTTTGTTCTTTTGTAGAAATACTCAGAAGTGGGATTCTGGTCATACAGTAATTTTACTTTAATTTTTTTTGAGAAACCTCCACATTGTTTTTCATAGTAGCTAAAGCATTTCACATTCCTACCAGGAGTATGCAAGGATTCCAATTTCTCCATATCCTCACCAACATTACTTGTGTTTTGTTTTTTTGATAATAGCCATCCTGATTGGCATAAAATGGTGTCTGGTTGTGGTTTTGATCTGCATTTTCCTGATGATTAGTGATATTGAGTATTTTTTCATATACTTGTGGCCATTTCTATGTCTTTTACCCATATATTAATGAGGTTGTTTGATTTTTGCTTTGCTGTAAATTATAGGACTTCCCTATATATTTCCTGTACTATATATTTTAGACATTATCACCCCCGCCTTATCAGATATATGGTTTGCGAATATTTTCTTCCATTACATAGTTTTCCTTTTCACTTCACTGACTGTTTTCATTGTTGTATAGACACTTTTTAGTTTAATGTAGTCCCACTAACTTGTTTTTGATTTTGTCTGTGCTTTTGATGTCATATCCATTAAATCATTGCCAAGGCCAGTGTCATAAAGCTTTTCCCCTATGTTTTCTTCTAAAAGTTTTACAGTCTCAGGTCTTATATTTATTTGTTTAATTCATTTTAAGTTGATTTTTGTGTATGTTGTAAGACAGTGTTCCATTTTCATTGTTTTGCATGTGTATATCCAGTTTTCCCAATACTGTTTATTGAGACTATTCTTTCCTTATTGTGTATTCTTGTCACCTTGTGGAAGATTAGTTCACAGTGTATTTTTCCATTTATTTCTGGGTTCTCTATTCTGTTCTATTTGTCTATATGTCTGTCTTTAAGATAGTAACATACTGTTTTGATTATTGTAGCTTTGTGATATATTTTAAAATCAGGGAATGTTATGCCTCCAACTTTATTCTTCTTTCTCAAGATTACTTTGGCTATTTGGGGTCTTTTGTGGTTTCATATATTTTCGGATTGTTTTTTCTATTTCTTTTGTGGTTTCATATGCATTTAGGATTATTTTTTCTATTTCTATTCTTTCTATTTCTGTAAAAAATGCCATTGGAACTTTTGTAGGGATTTCATTGTAGGGAAATTGTAGGGATTTCATTGAATCTCTAGATCATTGTGAGTGGTATAGACATTGTAACAATATCAACTTCCAATCCATAAACAGGATGTCTTTCTTTAATACTATAGTTTGAACTCTGAAAAGATTTCATGTAAATATATATATTTACATAAAAGAGGGATATATAAACATATATATTATATAAACATATATAAGACATAAACATGTATCTTATCTATAGTGCAATGTGAGACTGTAAATTTATTTTCTCTAAATGTATATCTAATTGTTGATTGCCACTTATAGATGATTACTTTTTCCCTCTGATTTAAAATATCACCCTAAGCAAACATATATGTATCTCACACACACACCCCTCACACAATATACACACACTCACATAAAGTACTTGTATTTCTGTTTTTATATATATAAACTATATATATAGTTTATATATAATATATAATAACTATATAAAAACTATGTATATAATTATATATAATATATAATTTTGAATATTATATATAAAATTTTAAATGATATATAATATAATATATAAATTATATATTATATATTAATATATAGTATATTATAATATATAAATATATTGATATATATTAGTATATAGTATATTATTATATATAATGTGCAGTCTTTTTGTTATATAAATTATATATTTTATATATGTATATAAAATGTGTAGTCTTTTTGTCTGACTTATTTCACTTAGCCTAGTGTTTTGAGATTCCTGTATTACTAAGTATTTCAGTAGATGGTTCTTTTTATTGCTGATTAATATTCCATTATATGGACATACTACAATTTGTTTATCCATAGAAGATTGATATTTGAATTGTTTTCAGATGGTGGTTGATAAAAGTAATGCCCCCATGATGATTTGAATTCAAGTCTTTGCATGGACATATATTTTCATGTTTCTTGGGTCAAATGGTAATGTATGTTTTGCTTTATAAAATACTGCGAAACTTTTCCCCAAATGATTGTACCATTTTGTATTCCCACCAACAGTTTATTTTAGTTGCAGGTGTTCCAACGTCCTTGCCAAACTTTGGTTTTATCAGTTGGAATTTTATACACTCTAATGGATATGCAGGGGTATCTCATTGTGGTTTTATTTGCATTTCCCTAATGACCAATAATGTTGAGATTTTTTTCTTGGCTAATTTGCCATACATATTTTTTTTGTTGGTACATTGTCTACTTAAAATTATTGCCATTTAAAAATTGAGTTGCATGTGTTCTTATTATTTAGTTGAAAGAAGTTCTTACATTTAAATTTTACAAGTCTTTCATCAAACATATGCTTTGCAAATATTTCTCCCAGCCTGTGGCTTAATTTTTTATTTTCTTAACAGTGTTTTAATAGTATCTTTTAAAGAACAAACATTTAATTTTGATATAATGTAATTTATGAATCTTTTGTAATTGTGCTTTTTGTATGTAAGAAATCTTTGACTCAAGGTTGCTAAGATTTCTCATATGTCTTATTCTGGAACTTTTATAATTTTGGTTACGCTTAGGATTGTATTCCATTTCAAGTGAATTTTTGTATATGGTGTGAGTGAACAGCTCAAAGAGTTTTTTTTTTTTTTGCATTTGGATACTTGTGCTAGCACTATTTGTTGAAAAGACTTACTTCTCCTTTGAATTGCATTAATATTTATCTAAAATGAATTGCCATAGAGGTGTGCATCAATTTTTGGACTTTCTATTCTGCTTTATTGGTATGAGATACATTACCTTTTTTTTTTTTTTTTTTTTTTTGAGATGGAGTCTTGCTCTGTCACCCAGGCCGCTGAAAGCTCCGCCTCCCGGGATCACGCCATTCTCCTGCCTCTGCCTCCCGATTAGCTGGGACTACAGGCGCCCGCCACCGTGCCTGGCTAATTTTTTTGTATTTTTAATAGAGACGGGGTTTTGCCATGTTAGCCAGGATGGTCTCGATCTCCTGACCTCGTGATTCACCCACCTCGGCCTCCCAAAGTGCTGGGATTACAGGGGTGAGCCACCGTGCCCAACTGACAAATTACCTTTTTAACTGTCAAAGTATAAAAAGAAAATTAGAGAAGTTACTTTCATAGCTTAAAAATGTTTATCTCTTTAATCTTTCTGGAAATCTTTTTTATCTATAGTGTAATGTGAGCCTGTAACTTTATTTTCTCTAAATGTATATCTAATTGTTGATTGCCACTTATTGATGATTACTTTTTCCCTTTGATTTGAAATATCAACCTAAACAAATATATATATATATATGTCACACACATACACTCCTCACACAATATACACACACTCACATAAAGTACATATATTTCTGTTTTTAGGCTGTCAATTTTGTCCTGTTGCTCTGCGTTTCTGGTACTGAACCAATTTCCTGCACTAATATTATGCTGTTTCCATGTACATTACTGTGGCTCTGATTTATGGTAGAGAAAATCCTTAAATATTCCTATTTTTCAAAAATTTCTTGGCTATCATTTCACATTTACTCTTCCAACTGATCTTTCTGCATCTTGAAAAAATATATTGCTCCATGATTTTGTTCCTCAGTAGAAAACTGCTAATACTTTCCTTTCGAGAAAGGGTATGATTGATTTTTTTCATCTTATGCACATAGAGAGAAAAGGACTCCACAGGCTATAAAGGAATCAGGCAGAACAGGTTTGGGCATGCCTTCACAGTGTAAACAAATCTGTCTACAGATGTGGTTCTGAAATAATGCATTTAATAATAATACACTGTAATTGATGTGGTGTCCTATGGCCCCTAGGCATCCAAAGAACTATAACTCAAAGTGTGTTTTCCAAAGCAAAGAACAGAAGGGTTTAATAAAGACCAGAACTGTAGAACAGCTTGATTTCCTACATCTCCTACCATATGATTTAGAAATATGATATAAAGTATGTGAAACTAGAAGATGTATCAGATCTAATTAGAATTTTCTGATGATCTTGTGAGTGTAGGATCTTCTGTATTAATAGCTGCAAACTGCTTTTCACTAGTCCTGTTTTCATCAAGTCAAGTCTTAACACCAAAAAGGAATTCTGATTGGTGCACTGAATCTAAAATTTTTGGCTTCTATTAAACCTTCAGCATTATCTATAGTAATCTTTTGGGACATGTTTCCCTTAAATGCTGAGCTACCTGTAATATAAGTTATTTCCCTGGCTTGAGATTCCACAATGTAAATACAGATGTACATCTTTCATCAGGTTGGATATCCACTATCATACATTCATAATAACCATGATATCATTGACTTTTAGAGAAGGAGATGGCTATGCTGTCCCTCTGGCAGGCTATCATGCTAATGAGGCCTATTGCAATAAGAGTGAGGCTTTGGGAAGGAGTGCCAGTGAGTGGGCTCACAGGGTCATGGGGTCAGAGGTAGAAACAGGATTGTTTGCAAACTCCAAATAGAATCTGTGTCCAGGGAGAAATTGTTTTCAGTTTACAATATTATATGCATATGAATATTTCAAATATAGAATATTTTATATACATACCATCATATAGTAAATGCATACCATCTCCCTATTTGACTTTCTAATATTTTTCTCTTTTCAAAAATCTGATAAGTACATTAAAATGTATCATTAAATTGTTTACCAAAAGTGTTTTACAATTTTCCATTCTGCTAGCAGACAACATATAAAACTATCAGATATAATACACCATGATAAACAACAGATTTTAAATGAGTGTTTTAATTTAATTAATAAAAATTATTTGTTTTATTTTACATTTTTATTAGGAAGTTTATGCATGTTTATGATCATCACTGGGATAAGCTGCAGGCGATTGCTGCGTAGGTATTATTTAAAATAGATTTAGAAGAATGGTTTAGAATTTACAAGATGAATAAGGGAGAAAGGATATTCCTGGCAGAGAGTGAGTCCCTTAGAAAGTTCATAGATGTGCATAAAACATAAGGAATAGTGGTGTGGAATATAATATCTTAGATAATATTGTGGTCTTTGTGTTCTTTTTCTTTTAAAAACTTACTTATTTTCTTAAAATTTAATTTTATAATTGACAAGTAATAATTTTATATATTCATGAGGTACATAGTAATGTTTTGATACATAGTAATGTTTTGATACATGTGTAGTAAGTAATTAGCATTACTTACTATACTAATATATCTGTGTAATTAGCATATCTGTCATCTCAAACATTTATCACATTTATCATTTCTTTGTGTTGGGAACATTCAATATCCTCCTTTTAGCTACTTGACGCTATGTATTCTTGTTACTTGTAGTAATTCTACAATGGTATGAAACACTAGAACTTATTCTTTCTACATAGCTATGATTTTGTATTCTTTAACAAATCTCACCCTTGCCCTCTCTTCCTCCTACCCTTCCCAACCTCTAGTGTCCTTTGTTCTACTTTTTCACTGTGAGACCAATTTTTTTTAAGCTTCCACCTATGAATGAGAACGTGTGGTGTTTAGCTTTCTGTTCCTGTCTTATTTCACTTAATATCTTCATTTCCATTCACATTGCATTGAATGCCAGTATTTCATTCTTTTTTATTGCTGAATAGTATTCCATTGTGTATTTATACCATATTTTCTTTATCTATTCATCTGTTGTTTGACATCTAGGTTGATTATTTTATCTTGGTTATTGTGAATAATGCTGCAGTAAGCATGGAGGTAAAGACATCTTTTCAATATAATGATTTCTTTCCCTTTGTATAATGCCCAATAGTGGGATTTCTGGAGCATATGGTCTTTCTATCTGTAGATTTTTTTAGGAACCTCCATATTGTTTTTTGTATACAAGCAGCTATACTAGTTTATATTTCTACCAACAGCATATAAGAATTCCCTTTTCTCTGCATCCTCACCAGCATTTATTTTTTATCTTTTTGATAAAAGCTGTTACAGTGGATGAAATGATATCATTGTCATTTTGATTTGCGTTTCCCTGATGTTTAGTGATGTTGAACTTTTTTTATATCTTTTTTGGTCATTTGTGTGTCTTCTTATTGATTTGTAGAAGCTCTTCATGTAACAAAGATATTAATACTTTAATGTTAGCTACTGCACAATCTTCCAGTGTATTTTTTTTTATTTTTCACGAAAGACTTATGGGCCCAACAAAATATGAGAAAGAGAAGTCATTTTATGTATTTATTAATTATGTAATACTTTTTGAAGATGTATTATTTCTGGACAATATTCTTGTCTGTGACGATATAGGAATACAAAAACCAAACAAAATTTCTGACTTTGAAGTGCTTACATTCTAGTTGAGAGAGAGAGAGAGGAAGAGCGCAAGAACAAAAAACCAAAAATAAACACATAATATGTCATGTGGTGATAAATATCATAAAGAAAAATGTAATCAGAATATGGGATTGTGTGACTGGAGCAATGAGTAAGGGAATAATGAAAGGTGATGAGTTCAAAGAGGAAGCAGGAGGGCAAACTAAGCAAATTAGAGCCTTATAGGCAAGAATTGATTATACTTAAGAGCAGAAGACACCAGAGGGTTCTGAGCAGAGGAATCATGTGATTTTTCTTGCATGACAAAAGGATCATTTGGCTTAGACTTCAGGGGAGTCAAAGGTAGGAGCAAGGAGACCAATAGGAGGTTATTTCAATAGTCCAGGAAAAGAGATGCTACCTTGGTCCAGGGTAGTAGCCATGGAGGTAATAAGAAGTGGTCAAGTTGGGCGTGGCAGTGTGAACCAATAGTCCTAGCTACTTGGGAGGCTGAGGCATGAGGATTGCTTTAGTCCAGGATTTGAGGCTGTGGTGTGTTCTGATTGTGCCTGTGAATAACCACTGCACTGGGCAACGTAGCAAAACTGTCATCTCTACAGAAAAAAAATGTGTCAGATTTTGTATATTTCAAAGGCAGAGCTGAAGGGATTTGTTTGTGGTTTGGATGTGGTGTATAAGAGAAAAAAGGTGTCAGGAATAATTCCACCATTTTGGGGAAAGTGTTTACTAATTCAAAGAATGGATTTGCCATTTATTGGAATGAGGAAATCATCCAAAATGGCATGTTTGTGGTGTTGGGGAAGGAAAGCAAGAGTTCAGTCTTGAACATGCAGATTATACTTTGGATGTCTATTAGATATCACAGGAGATGTTAATTAGAAAATGAAATGAGTTGAAGTTCGGGGAGAGGTCTGAACTGGAGAACATTCACATGCAGATGGTATTTAAAGGCATGGGTCTGGATGAGATCACCTGAAGACTTAGAAGTCCAAGAACACACACACACACACACACACACTCTCTCTCTCTCTCTCTGTGTGTATGTGTGTCTTTATCAACTAAACAATTGGAAAAAATCATATGCTATGAAGCACAATTGGCTCCTTATCAAAAATTAATGTTCCTTCCATTATCTCTATTTAACATAAACATTAAAGTTTAGCTATATTAAACAATTTTAGAAATATGGAATTTTAGAGTGACTTTGGAGTTAATTATTTTATAGTTAAGGAAATTAAATCCCAGGAAGATCTTTCTCAAGGCCACATTGTAGAAGGCTTTGCTAATAGTGTGATTTCTTCTTTATGCTTTTAATCCCTCTTGGAGTTTTTAACACTTCAGGGAATATATGAATTTTATGTAACAAAGATAAGAATGATTTGAAAGCAAAATATGCTGTTCAAATATTTCAGATCCATATTATATTGGCATCAATATAATATGGATCTGAAAATTAGCCATTTGGAAATATCACACCAAATTAATATTTGTTACTAGGTCCTTCAGCTGGGTTCCTAACCAATCTCTTTGTTTCTTTGTGCCTTATTACCTCTTATATATATCAGCAACCAGGTCACTTTTTCATTTTGAAAATAACTGCATGGCTATCATAGAAAAGGTGTTTTGTTCACTATGTTAGAGAGAGAAACTATATGTAATGGATATCAGTGTTCAGCTATATTTCACATTGGATAAAAGCTGCAATGTTACTTCACAAACATTTATACATGGTAGAGAAAGGAGTTTTGGGCAACAAAATCTACTGCAAATAATTAAGTCTGTGATTGATATCAAATTTTTCCACCAGGTTACTGGAGAAAATTAAAATATTTTCTTACTGTTCATTGTGCTTTTCTATACAGGAGAGAAAACATTTTTCTCTCCTCGTATTTCTCTACAGCAATTTGCATTCCACTCCCAAGGGGAAAGTAGTATTGGTGTAATCCTTCCAGCTTCCATCTGCAGTTATTTCTCTGGGGGAAAGCCCACTGCTATTGTCCCCCCATTGGCTGTGGTTATGGTGCTTGTAAGATGCAAGCATTGTTTCTCTATCTGTCCAGGTGGCAAACAAATGGCTCCAAGGTAATGATTTGGGGGAACATAGTGGAAGAACTAAGCATACCAGAAGTCATGTATTTGGATGAGTAATCTTTTATCCATATTCACACTCTGTGTCTATCTCACATATTGGATGGAACCCCTAGGGTAAGACCTGTGATTACTTATACCTACAAACTTCTAACATCTCACATTATCTACTTAATGTGATAAATATCATCCTTTTATTGGAAACTCGGTAAGTGTGATAGTCCTGTTTAGTTGCTAGGCCAAAAGACCACTAGGCAAATCATCCCTCTTGTGAGTTCTGTGAGGAATGGAAGAAGTCTTAACGGAGCAACCTGAATGTGCAAAATCCTAGGGTTGTTTCTTATGCAATAGAAAATGAACAGTGGATTGCAGAGAAAATCATATCCTAAAGAAACTTTCTTAATGAAAATAATAGATTTTCTAAGTGCATTCTTTATGCTAACAGTGGCTTTCTTGGCTTCTGAGTAAAATATAAAAAACCCTGATGGTAAGAAGTTGGAACAAATTTTACAAAGGAGTGGTAGGGACAAGAGAGCAGAAGGGACAAATGTTTGATAATATTCATAGCAAATCTGTAAGAAAAACAACAAAAAAAGAGCAATATTTCCTATTGTGCTTACCCAGACACAACTATCTCCCTCCTTCCCTCCCTCTCTCCCTTCCTCCTTCCTTCCTTCTTTCTTCTTCTCCTTTTCCTTCCCCTCCTCCTCCTCCTTCTTCTTCTTCTTCTTCTTCTTCTTCTTCCTCTTCTTCTTCCTCCTCCTCCTCCTCCGCTGCCGCCGCCGCCTCTCCTCCTCCTCCTCCTTCTTCTTCTTCTCCTTCTTCTTCTTCTTCCTTCTTCCTTCTTCCTTCTTCTTTCTTCTTTCTTCTTTTCTCACAGAGTCTCACTTTGTCACCCTAACTAGAGTACAGTGGCTCTATCACGGTCCAAAGCAGCATTGGCCTCATTGACTTCCTGGGCTCAGGGGATCCTCCCACCTTAGCCTTCCAGGTAGCTGGGACTACAGGCACATGCCACCACACCGTCTAATCTTTGTATATTTTGCGGAGGTGCGATTTTGCCACATTTCCCAGGCTGGTCTCCAATTCCTGAGCTCAAGCAATCTGCCTGCCTTGCCCTCCCAAAGTGCTGAGATTATACGCATCAGCCAACACGCCTGGCTACCCCAGACATAATTTCAATCCACCTTTATGTGGAAAAAAAAATTACTCAAGTTGGGCTTGATATTGGTTGATTTTGCCAAGAATGCTTTTTATACCTCTGGTGATTTTGAATTATGAGTACACAAAAAAGAGGTTTTGAATATTTTCTTGATTAGAGAATTATCTTTTCCCTTTTTGCATTCTTATTACTTGAAAATGTGAAATATAAGTTATAGGCTATATTGTTTTATAGTACCATGAGTCCATGAGCAGTTTGCCTAGGAAAGAGTAAGTTGTTATTTTACTTTATGGTTCTCTACCTCAAAATATAAAGGACACTCCTACGTAGCATGCAGACTTTGAGTTTGGAAACTTTAAAGGGATTTTTGAGTTTACTTTCTTTGTGTCTTTGCTGAATTCAATGGGCTGTGCCTTGGAGGTGCTGAGTGGGTAATTTATACCCAGTGGAAAAACGGTCCTCCATTAGGCAAAGTCCTTGGAATGCTAATATATTGTTGTGTCTCTAACGGAGTTCTGTTCTCTTTTTTGTGGGACCACTTTACAGCTCTTGCTCTGACATGACTGTTCTTTAATACACTGTGGATTGTGTTGCATAGCAAATTCTTGTTAGAAGTCCTCGATTAAGAGATTAAGAGTACACATGCAACCAAACTTGGTATGGAAACTCAAGCATCTTTAATTTGCTTGGGCTAGTACTTTTCTTTTTCCCCTCTGAAAGAAATCAACATTCAGAAAAGGATTTGCCTTGTGTGAGGATGTAACACTTTGCAAAACAATCTAAAAATGTAACATTACGTATTATTGTCTTGGAATAACTTTCTTATTATTTGAGTTATTGGCTAATAGGCAATGTAATGGATAGTTTCAATGGCATATGAGGTGGTGCAAGGCATCCAAAAGAAAAAAAAGATGAGGGTATAGGAAGGTTATGGCCGGCAAATGAAGAACAAATGAAAACCTAAACAGAGTTCTTTTCTGGTTTGGGTAATAGGAAAAATAAGACATGAATCCATATTTTAAAAATAATAGTGATTACTTATTTGCTTACACATAAAGTAATTATTACTTTGAATTGGATAAATGGAAACTGAGTTTTGGACATTTATATTAAATATTTGCTTTGACAAATGGGATCTAATTAAAGAGCTTCTGCACAGCAAAAGAAACTATTATCAAAGTGAACAGACAATCTACAGAATGGGAGATAATTTTTTCAGTCTATTCATCTGACAAAGGGCTAATATCCAGAATCTACAAGGAACCATTTACAAGAAAAAAACAAAAAACCCATCAAGAAGTGGGCAAAGGATATGAACAGACATTTCTCAAAAGAAGACATTTATGCAGCCAACAAACATGAAAACAAGCTCATCGTCACTGGTCATTAGAGAGAGATGCAGATCAAAATCACAATGAGATAACAAAAAACCCATCAAGAAGTGGGCAAAGGATATGAACAGACATTTCTCAAAAGAAGACATTTATGCAGCCAACAAACATGAAAACAAGCTCATCGTCACTGGTCATTAGAGAGAGATGCAGATCAAAATCACAATGAGATAACCATCTCATGCCAGTTAGAATGGTGATCATTAAAAAGTCAGTAAACAACAGATGTTGGAGAGGATGTGGAAAAATAGGAACACTTTTACACTGTTAGTGGGAGTGTAAATCAGTTCAGCCACTGTGGAAGACAGTATGGTGATTCCTCAAGGATTGAGAACCAGAAATACCATTTGACTCAGCAATCCCATTACTGGGTATATACCCAAAGAATTAGAAGTCATTCTACTCTAAAGACATATGCACATGTATGTTTATTGCAGCACTGTTCACAATAGCAAAGACTTGGAACCAACCCAAAATGCCCATCAATGATGGATTAAATAAAGAAAATGTGGCACATATACACCATGGAATGCTGTGCAGTCATAAAAAGGGTGAGTTCATGTCCTTTGCAGGGACATGGATGAAGCTGGAAACCATCGTTCTCAGCAAACTAACACAGGAAGAGAAAACCAAACACCGCGTGTTCTCACTCATAACTGGGAATAGAACAATGAGAACACATGGACACAGGGAAGGGAACAACCCACACCAGGGCCTGTCGCAGGGTGGACAGGCTAGGGGAGGGATAGCCTTAGGAGAAATACCTAATGTAGATGACTGTTGATGGGTGCAGCAAACCACCATGGTACATGTATACCTATGGAACAAACCTGCATGTTCTGCCCATGTATCCCAGAACTTAAAATATAATAAAAATAAGTATTTACTTTTGTTATTTTTAAGTTTAATATGACAAACTTTGATAGGATTTGGTGAAAATAAGCTGTGTGAATGAATGCTGTTTTGAAATCTCCTTGCATTCCTTGGAAGAAAACTGCATTATGAAGACAGGATTATAGAAGCTGTTATCTGAATATTCATTTAGTTATAATTTTAAAATTATGACTTATAATTGATGCATACCCTTACTTTAGTAATTCCGCAAGAATTGTGG
Organism: Colobus angolensis palliatus; assembly: GCF_000951035.1. Lineage (NCBI taxonomy): Eukaryota > Metazoa > Chordata > Mammalia > Primates > Cercopithecidae > Colobus > Colobus angolensis. The sequence continues at coordinate 1,266,836 of NW_012114544.1, read as the reverse complement.
AAAAATTTGAAACAATGTTTACTTGGTTTTCAGTTATGTAAATGTAGAAAGATTACATATTTTCCACTTTAAAAGCAATTAAACGTATATATATTTTTTTCCTCGTTTGTACAAACTTCCCAAAAAGAACTCAGTTTTTGAATTTAGAATTTTCCGGGAGCTGGTTCATCATCAAGAGAAACTTTTTCCCTGGGATGTTATAAACAAATTGATCTTAGTTTTTATGAAATAAATAATTTCACATGACTAGATTTATACAACTTTTAATGACTGTGGAGTTTCAAAAACACTGTTATTTGATATTTGTTTGTGTTTTTTGCTGTATATCCTCACAAAAGTGGATAATGCAATACTTTTTTTGAGAGATCATTTTTCACCTTATTTTTGATTAAGAAAATACTACCTTCACAAATTAGGTGGAGCAAATGCTATCACTGCTCTGAAAAAGTGATATATATATATTGTCACCTGAAAGCCATGGAACACTAACATTAAAGTGTTTGCTGAGTGGAATACATTTTCACAAAATCTGTGTAAGTTAAATAATTATTGTAGTATAGTTTTTAAACTGAAAATGTCAGACATTGTGTAGAACCAATTTTAAAATGTACTCACTAACAGAGTAGATTGTATAATTAAGCATGATTAATTAAGGCCGGACGCTGTGGCTCATGCCTCTAATCCTAGCACTCTGGGAGGTCAAGGCGGACAGATCACGAGATCAGGACATGGAGACCATCCTGGCCAACATGGTGAAACCCTGTCTCTACTAAAAATGCAAAAAATTAGCCAGGTGTAGTGGCACACGCCTATAGTCCCAGCTACTTGGGAGGCTCAGGCAGGGAAATAGTTTGAAGGAGGTGCAGTGAGCTGAGATTGTGTCAGTGCACTCCAGCCTGGCAACAGAGCCAGACTCCATCTCAAAAAAAAAAAAAAAAAGATTAATTAGCACCTAATTAATTAATTGATTTTTATTCATTCAGCAACTACATATCAACCACATAATCAGTACTCTGCTAGGTATATAGTGATAAATAGTATATGTTCCCTGTCCTCATGTGATTTAGAGTTGGAAGAGTTTCAGACAAATACAATCTTTCCATGTTCATGCTCCCAAATGCTCATGTTTACTGTTCAAAGTAGTTTGTTTAACACAGTCGTTTGGATGGCAGTGGGAAATAGTTTCAAAGAGAAATGACTTCAGAATCAGCAGATCTGGATTTGAGGACTAGCTGTATCACATACTATCTTTCCAATATGAGCAAATTACTAAATTTGATTCTCCATCCTCATTGGCAAAGTGGGGATCATAGCATCTGTTATCTCAGTGCCCAATGTTAGCCCCAGAGTTTCTAAGTAGGAGGAGGCTAGGCATCAAAATTTGGTTGGAGGAGGGGCCTCTAGGGCTTATCTTGGAGCTGTATTGACAGAGCAAGCACTCTTATTGTTACTTAGGTTGTTATGTTTGTTTGAGATGGACTAATTGAGATCAAGGGAGTGCCTAATCTCTCCTAAGTGACCCCTCGGCGGCACCACTATCAGGACCTAGCCCAGCATGCAGAAATACATACATATATATATATATATAGAGAGAGAGTAATATATATTTCTGTAACATATATGTATATATTCTCTTATTAATATTACATTATTAATAGTATATTACAAATTAATGTAGTAATATATTCTACATATTTCATTATTACTTATATATTACATAGTATATATACATATTTATATATCCTGTTGATACGTTTTTGGAAATCATTATGTAGAAGGGAAATTCAGCTGAGATCTTGGGTGAAGATTCTCTTTCTAAGCTTAACCACTACTTTTCAGGATTCAGGTTTGTGGACCCAAAAGCCTCCATTGGTTTCTGCTCAAATGAGGAGTTGCATGACTTCCCGAGACCTGCTCTGACCGCATCATATCCAGCTTCTAACTACTCTCAGAAGGGAAGAGATTTGTGAGGCATTTCACACAGGCTATTCATTTTATGAATGAGTCATTCAGGAAATCCTTTTTGCAGATACAATCTTACATTTTTCTTTAAATCTCCTTTCTTCTCTTATGGGGACCTTTTGGGAATTGCTAAAGTGAATTCTTAACACTTTCTTTTTTACACTCTTCATGAGTACTATGTATTAAACTATGAAGGAATATAATTCTTAGTTATATCTGGATGTTTAGAGCATTTAGAGCTCATAAAGAATGTGATATATTAAGCATAAAATTACAGAAAATGTTAACTATTTGGTTAAGTTTAGACTGCTTATAGAGTATCCAAAAGATTTATTTAGGTATATAATTCATCTTGTATGTGCATTGATTAAACACAAATGCAGCATCACCAAAGACTTTCCAGACATTTTATAAGATACATCAGGGAGATAGATATTACAAACCCAAGTTGATTAAACACAAATACCGCATCACCAAAGACTTTCCAGATATTTTGTAAGATATATCAGGGAGAGAGAGATTATAAACCCAAGTTTGAACTTCAGAGTAATGTTGAAAATCATATTGATTACCTCTAGTGAAAAATTTGCTCTTTGAGTGTTAATCAGAATTTTCAAGCATAGGACATGCAGAGAGGGGCTTAGTTATTTTTGTAAATAGAAGTTTATTGTAACGATATGCATAGATGTAAGAAAACTGTCAGCAGTTGAACCTTCAGGCACATGGAGAATTACAATGAAACAGATGATGCATCAGAACCTTGAGCAGTTGCCTTTCTGTAACTCAGCTCCCTATCATTTTGTTCTCCCTACCTGCTTCCAGAGGTTTACTCTACAACCAGTTGCTTTTCTTACTCTACTCTTTATTCTGTTTGACTCTTGACTTCTGCTTTCACATGGCTTGCACTCCCTTGTGGTTTTGCATACTGCCATCTCTCCATGTCATGCTATCACTATCATACTAGTGATGTCATATTACCATGATCACTCTCCTGTGTCTCCTTCTTTGTGTCTTTAAAAAGGAATATACAATACTTAATTAGTTACTACCTGGTGTGACAGATAGAAAACCTATGACTTAGATGTCATGAAATATATCTACTTTTATGTAGCTGAGCCCAGAGCACTCTATGATGAAGGTGGAAAATGCTTAATCTTGCCACTTTCTCTTACTCACAATGTAGAACAAATTGTAGCACAGTCACATGGCTGGTTGGGTCCCTAAGCTCTTCCAGGGTAGAGACTCTTCCTTAGGTCTGTGTCTCCAACACCTAGGAAATTATCTGAGAGAAGGAAGATTTTCAGTAAATATTTATTAATAACACAGAAGTATCCCTTCAATTTTAAGTTTTTAAGGATAGCCAGTGAGACATATTAACTCACCATTAGGAAAATTTGCTGGAGACAGGAGGCAAATCCTTCTGCCTAAGTTTTTTTTTTTTTTAATTAATGGCCACTAATTTGTTTATTGTTCCCATTTCCTTTTGTATTTAACTTTTATTTTTAATTATTATGAGTACATAATTGGTGTACATATTTATGGGGTACATATGATGTTTTAATACATACAATGTGTAATAATCACATCAGCACAACGAAGTGAGTATAGTGAATAATGCTTTATTGTATATTTTAAAATAATTTCTGCCTGAGATTTAAATGTTGCTATCCTCAGGCCTGGTTTCTTGGCCTTCTTTCTTTTTCATTCTAATACCTTTTTTCTAGGTAATCTTCTCTATTCCTCTTCTTTATTACCTTGCATATGCCACCAATGACCAAATGGGTAAGTGCAAGCCACCTCTCTCTTTTGACTCATCTATTCAGTGCTTATAATTGTTTTATTAATACTTGAATGATACAGAAATCTCAAATTCCCTATGTTCAAAATTGAATTAATGATATTAACCTCTCTAGTTCTGCTGCTTCTCCATTATTTTTCAGGTCAGTAAAAGAATAGCATCTCAATCCATTTGCAGCCTATTCATAGCAATTGTGTGTCTGCAATCTGTAAGGAACTGTGCTGGAATGCAGTGATGAATAGGAAAGTCGTGGTCGCTTCTTTCACTGATTTTTCACCTTTTGCTCTTCTTTACCCCTCATATCTAATCTCTTACTTAGTCCTATCTTTCTACCAGAAAACGTATTTCCAGTCATTCCCCTTCCCTCCATCGCTACTACCATGATCCAAGTCCAAGCTAGCATTAGTTGTCAGCGGAACTTCCATAACATCCTCTTAAGGTGATTCTGTTGTTCCCATTGTTAACCTCTATTCTATCAATTCCTCTCACTGTAATCATGATAAAACTGCTTTAAATGCAGTTCCTATAACATAATTCTCTGGTTAAACATGATGGAAGGGCTTCTGGTTGCTCTTAGAAGATAGCATAAAATCCTTAACATGACTCATCAGGCCATGAATGACTTAACCACTGCTTACCTCTCTACTTTTATCTTCTACTACTCTGCCTTCCCTCTCTACGATACCACCACATGGGTGTTCTTTTTGCTCCTTGAGGGTACCCTGCTGGGTGTCATTTCTTCTGCTTGGGAAACTAACTGCTCACTCACTGGTCCTTGCTTCTAGCAGAGTAACTCTCACTTATCCTCAGGGAAGAATCCTAAATATACTGTTTATTCAGTGTCTTTCCTCTGAAATACTGTAATCTCCATGACAGCAGTGTTCTTGACTATTTTACTTACTACCATATGTCTAGCACTAGTATAGCTCTTGGCACACAGCAACTGTGTGATAGATACCTGCTGAATGAATAAATAAATTAGTGTTAAATATTCAGATTTCTGTTTCTTATTAAATGATTCCTGTTTTAGTTTTGTTCTGTTTTGTTTTTGAGATAAAGTGTCACTCTGTCAGCCAGGGCTGGAGTGCAGTGGTGTGATCTCGGCTCACTGCAACCTCTGCCTCCCAGGTTCAAGTGATTCTTGTGCCTCAGCCTCCCGGGTAGCGAGGATTACAGGCACCCACCACCAGACCCAGCTAATTTTTGTATTTTTAGTAGAGACAGGCTTTCACCATGTTGGCTAGGCTGGTCTCGAACTCCTGACCTCAGGTGATCCGCCCGCCTCGGCCTCCCAAAATGCTGGGATTATAGGCGTGAGCCACCCACCGTGCCCAGCCTGATTCCTGTTTAAGTCCCAGAATTCACTGAATCTACTCAGTGATATTATATCAAGAAAAAGATTTCTCATAGTTCTTATGCTTTTCAAACAACTCAAGAAAAAGGAGATGATGGGAAAAGCCTAACAAATTAGCATTTACAGCAGTTCATTCTATTTTTTAAAAATTTTCATTTTTATGCCAGCCAAAGCACATGAGCTTTATGTGAGATCTTTGCCTGAAAAGTGTCCTTTATTCACTAAGGTGATTGTGTGAAGTATTTTTCATTCCTGCTCTTTCCTGCTTCTGCTACTCTTTGGGATTGAGACATCCAGTGCTTCAGCGCTTCAAAGGAAACACCTAGACAAGAACAAAGGAGTAAGTTTTCAGATTTTGGCATCCAAAATAGGATCTTGAGGCCAATTCCCTTGGAAAAAACGTTTTTCCAGTGGAATTCCAGTGGAAAAAAACATTGAGAAAGTCAAATATTTACTTTGAAAAAGCCAAAATGTGTTGAGAGAAAAGAAACTAAAGCTGCAGAGGTAGAGTGAGAGTATTAGAAACTCATAGTGAGGAAGGCACAGGAAGTGATATGAGGGCACTTCTCTATTACCCAGGAATGAGGACAGCCCTTCCTAAACAGTTGGAAGAAAGAATCCTGGAGAGAGGAGACTAGAGAAAGAGAGATGGGGTGCCTGTTTCCTGACCCATGCTTCACCTGGACTTGCACACTTGTCCTTTTGTTGTTATAACTCAAGGGGTTGGATAGGGATCAGCAAACATATCTTGGAGTCCCAAAGCAGAGGTAGTTGTGACAGCTTCCTGCATAAACTCTGGGATGAGGACCTCACACCAAGATGGAGTGGCCATAGTAGAGCAGGGATGGTGGAACTGAGATATACTCCAAGCCTTCTGTGGTCAAGAATGGCAAATAGGAGGCCCAGAAGTTCACTCATGTCCTAGTGGAAGTTAAGGAGACTTAATTTGATGGACTGGAAGAGACCAAGGTTAGGTCTGGAGGGCACAGGGTGTGGTAGACATCATAGTCTGAAGCCTGGGAAAGGACTACAACATCAGATGCTAGCACTTGTCCTAAGGAAATGGGTAACTTGGTTATATGGTTATCAAGCAAAGGGGGTTCACTACCTGATGCAATAGAAGCCAATACTATGACACCAGGATTTTGAGAAAAGTTTTATGTTGAAAGTAGACTCACAAGGAAACAGGAGTCAAGCTCAAATCTGTCTCCTGTATTGGCTTCAAGGCAGTATTTTTATTAGAAAAGGTTTTGGGGTGGCTTCTGAGATTATTAGGTAATTGGTGGAAGAAAATGGAAGGTCTGGAAAGTCCTTGGGCATGCATGGTGATCTTTTCATGCTTCCTCATGGGTTGCATATGCAAATTCACGGGCAGTGGTATGAAACACTCTGGAAATTCAGGCTGTGATGTCAGTAACTCGTTCTGTGCAAACTCCAGTTGGCCATCTTGGTTCCAAGCAGTTTCAGCCAGTTGTTGTTGTTTTACATCTCGTAAGCAGGGGAAGTTTTAGCATTTTGGCAAGTTGTTTCTTTTCTTATCTGCTGTCCTGCAAACTCAAGATTTAGTCATAGGTTTCTTTAACTCTTTGAGGTATAGTTTTGATACCAACAGAACAACAGAGGGATCCGAAGCCAACACCCAAAGACCAAGTAGTGTGAGATGACACAGCTGAAGTCAGCACAGATGCAGAGAAGAACCCCTTTCTTTATTGCTGGAATGCTATGTAGTGTTCTCTTTTTACCTTGATACTATCCCAGAAAAGAAGAGCAGGGAGGAGAGAACCAACAGCAGGGAAATATAGCCCTTATTGGAAGTTTAAACTTTGAAGTGGTTGAGTTTTTGTTCTGAATTAACTGGCACACCAAACCAAAAGTGAAGGGACTGCCTTGTATAGTATAATGATTAAGATATTGGTTCTGGAGCCAGCTTGACTTGGCTCAAGTCCCACGTCTGTCCTTACCAGCTGTGTAATTTTGCAGAAGACTATTTCTCTGTGCCTCAATTTTCTCACTTGATTTGAGGATTAAATACATTATTGTCATAAAATTCTCAGAACAGTGCCTGGCACGTGGTAAATACTCATTGTCAGGTTACTCCAAAGACATTTTGGAAAATGTTTTGTAGAGGAATGGGGAAGGTCTCAGTCACAGCAGATTTTCTGAACCAAGAAAAAAAATCAATTAGTCCAATTTCCGTTCACCAAGAGCTAAACATTCTTTCCAGAGGTCAGTGTTCTTCCTGTGTGAAGTAAATGTGATATAGGTAACTGTGGATGCAACTGGCCAGATTTCCAGTTAATCTTCTCCTACTGATTTATGCCTATCTGTAAAAACAAAACCTAGATGCAGAATTGGAAATCCAAGAACAATAGAATTTCTGAAAGTTTTACCATGAACTCTTGTTAGAAGATGTATATTAAATGTGTTTGATGAACTGCTTTTATCTGTCACATCCACCATGATATTCAGTGCTATTGTGTCTTGTCCTAAATTTATCGTCTTCTGGCTAAGTGAGAAGACATGGAGGGAGATCAGTTTTATGAGCACCACGGAGCACCTACTAGTTTGACAGGCATTGTATTTAATTCTGATGTAGCCTCTGGATATATCAAAAGAAAAAGGGCATGGTCCTCCCCTGAGAAGCTCACTTGCTTATGACACACTTTGGGGCAGTGTCAAAAGTTTTATAACATGGTGCTGTGTTAATATGGGATGGAGTGTGTGTCTTCACAGAAGTGGGTATTTCCCTCTATTTTAGCTTATTGTGTGTAATTATTTATGTTTTTTTTCATATTCTCTTATGTTTTTTCTGTTTTTGAGTACAACTTTCCAAAGTTTTCCTATGAAAGACTGATAGAAATGGCTATATAAAGAAGTTCAATTCTCTTTTAATGTTTTTTTTTTTTTACTTTGAAAAACTGATATATAATAGTTGTAAATATTTTGGGGGTACATGTGATATTTTGATACATACATACAATATGTAGTGATCACATCAGGGTAATTGGAATATCTATTACATCAAACATTTTTTCATGTTGGAAACATTATAATTCTTTTCTTCTAGCTATTTTGAAATAACAATAAGTTATTAACTATAATTTCCCTAGTCTCTTATCAAATACTAGGACTTATTTCTTATATTTAACTGTATTGTGCCCCTTGGCTGACTTCTCTTTATCCTCCATTCCCTCTTCCTTTCCCAGACTCTGATAACACCAATCTACTGTCTACCTCCAAGAGATCCACTTTTACTTAGCTCCCCTTTCACATATAAGTGAGAACATGTGATACTTATCTTTCTTTGCCTGGCTTGTTCTACTTAGTGTAATAACCTCAAGTTGCATGCATGTTGCTGCAAATAATATAATTTTATTTTTAACGACTGAATAATATTCCATCGTGGGTGTGTGTATGTGTGTATGCATGTGTGTGTGTGTGTGTATATAAAATATTTTATTTATCCATTCATGTACACTTAGGTTGATTCCATATCTTGGTTATAGTGAATAGTGCTGCAATAAACCTGCAAGTGTAGATATTTCTTGAATATACTGATTTCCTTTGGATATTTATCCTGTAGTGGGATTGCTGGATCATATGATAGTTCTATTTTCAGCTTTTTGAGGAAACTTTATACTGTTTTCGATAATGGCTGGACAAATTTATATTCCCACCAATAGTGTACAAGTATTCCTCTTTCTGTATTTACTCGCTAGCATTTATTGTTTGTCTTTTGATAAAAGCCATTATAACTTTTTATAATGCTATAAAAATGACTTTTATCGAAAAGACAAAAAATATGTCATTTTGGTTTCGATGTGCGTTGCATTTCCCTGATGATTGTTGACGCTGAGCATTTTAAAAACCATACCTCGTGTCCATTTGTATGTCTTCTATGGAGAAATATCTATTCAAGTCTTTTGCCCATTTTAAAATTAGTTTTTTTTTTAAACTATTGAGGAATTTGAGTTCCTTATATATTCTGGTTATTCATCTCTTGTCATGTGGATAGTTTGGTAAATATTTTTTCCCACTTTGTGGCTTATCCTTCATTTTGTTGGTTGTTTCTATTGCTGTGTGGAAGCTTTTAGCTTGAAATAATCTCATTTGTCTATTTTTGCTTTTGTTGCTTGTGCTTTAAAGGCCTTACCCAAAAAAACTTTGCCCAGACCACTGTCTTGTTGCATTTACCCCATGTTTTCTTTTAGTATCTTTATAATTTCAGGTCTTACATTTAAATCTTTAGTCAATCTTGAATTTGTTTTTGTATATGGTAAAAGATGGGGATCTAGTTTTTGTTTGGCATGTGGATATCCAGTTTTCCTAGCACCATTTATTAAAAAGGCTGTTCTTTCCTCAATGTATGTACTTGGTGCCTTTGTAAAAAATGAGTTGTCTATAAATATGTAAATTTATTTCTGGGCTCTCTCTTCTGTTCTATTGGTCTATTTTGTCTGTTTTTATGCCAGTACCATGTTGTTTTGGTTACTATTGATTTGTGGTATAATTTGAAATCAGTTAACACCTTCAGCTTTATTTCTTTTGCTCAGGATTGCTTTAGCTATTAGGGTCTTTTCTGGTTCCATGTGAATTTTAGTATTTTTTTTCTGTTTCTGTGAAGAATATCATTGGTATTTTGATATGAATTGCATTGAATATGTAGCTCATTTTAGGAATGTGGTTATTTTAACAATATTAATTCTTCCAAACCATGAAGAAGCACTATTCTTATTTACTAACTTGGAGATGCCATTTTAATCCCCTTTCTGTTTTACTTCTCACCATTTCATGCAAATCCTGAGAATTCTTAAAGTGCTAAGGGTCAATATTTTGAGGAAATCTTGAAATAGTCTTTAATATAACCTAGGACACTATGATGTCCCCTAATAAAATGTCCCACATGTTTTCTTTTCTTTAGTTGATCCTGGCTTTCTTTAGAAGAGATGGATTAGGAACACAGTTTTCAAAACCTTCACTACGCAAACAGGAGTTTGTTGTCCCAAGAGGACTTGGGACTGATTCTTTGATATCCAAGAATGGGCACTCATTGTATTTGTGCACACGCTTAAGCATACTCCTCTGCTATTGGCAAGGGCTTATGCTACATAAAATGAATTTGCACTGATCAGTGGCTAGGAGGCCTCTCTCCTTTCATGCCACCAGGATGTATCTAAGTCCTTGCAGGGCTATAGCTACATTGGGTTCCAATTGTTTTTTTCAGACTCTTATAAAATGGATGACTTTTGCTGGTTGCAAAGGAAGCAACATAGATCCTCTGTGTAATCTCCCAGGTTGGTCAATTCCTAATCAACAGAAGGCAATTCTTACCTACCTACCTTCCAAACAAGCAATCGGATACTCACTAAGACTTTATTTTCAGGACATTGTCTTGACTGAGCAAAAGTAAACAGTAGTTTCATTCAGTTTTATTTGAATCTATGTATTTTTTTAATGGTAAACTAGAAAAAAGATTTTTCTCTCAAGTTTTATTTTTTCATGCCACTAATGTTGAGAATTTTTAGGGTCATTAACCACAAGGAAAAATTATTTGAAAATCTGTTTTGGTGATTATGAGGGCCCAGATGAAAGGAGAAAAAAAATCAGTTTTTGTATGCTATTTGATGGGATGCACACAATTCTATTAAGAAGCACTTCAATAAATCTATCCAATTAATGGATATAGTTGTGGCTGGGGGCAGTGGCTCATGCCTGTGATCCCAGAACTTTGAGAAGCCAAGGTGGGAGGATTGCTGGAGCACAGGAGTTTGAGACCAATCTGAGCAACAGAGGGAGACCCCATCTTTACAAAAAGTAAACGAAAATTAGCCAGGTTTGGTAGCACCTGCCTGTAGTCCTAACTGCTTGAGAGGTAGAGGTGGGAGGATCATTTGAGCCTGGGACTTTGAGGCTGCAGTGAGCTATGATTGCACCACCGCACTCCAGTCTGAGTGATAGAGAGAGACCTTGTTTCAAAACCAACCAACCAACCAACCAACCAACCAAACAAGAATTCAGTTGTGTAATGTTGTACCTCTGTCTTATGCAACAGTGATGTTTGCACAGCAGTGATGTTGCACAGCAGTGATGTTTGCACAGATGTTATGTTGCACATAACATCTAAATGTTATGGAGATGGGGTCAAACTAAATTCAAGCATTAGATGGTTTAAGGTCTGCCCAATAATTTTATTGGGAATGTAGGAAATGGGAGTACATTTAGATTTCTCTGCTCACAGCTTATTATTTCAGTTGCGTATTGCTTAATGTAACATTGCATACCTATAAAATGTGAGAGATTAGAAAATCTTTGAAGATTCAGGTTGAAGATGCTATAATTCCATGATTCTCTAACTTGTGAAGCAATTAGAGAAATGAAACAACTGTGATGGAAATCTCAGTATTTTCACTTTACACTCATAGAATGACAGAGCTTGAAGTGGTTTTTATATCAGATATCTCCTTTTTGGCCCAGAGTGTGTTGATACCTATATAACCTTGGACTCTTGGGTTATATCCTATATGGAAATTTGTGTTTCAGTGGGGGCTTTTTAGCTCTTCCTGGCAACATGCCCCATTCTCTCATCACTCCTAAGATAAGGAAGTCTTGCTTATGCCCAGGGTGAAGTGCCTCTGAACACATTGTTCTTACCTATACTTTTAAAAAGTCTCAAAGCTCTTTCAAAAAGTATAGTAAATTCTCCTTTTGTTGGTTATTCTTGTCATGCTCTATTAAGATGTATACTTTACCTTACAGTATTAAAAGATATTGTTGAGGTTCTGATTCTTTATATTTATACTAATTTAATAAATGACTATTCAGCTTCTATTTTGTTTTTCAAAATTTCATTTTTCTTTTTCATCTGTTTTTGAGCTCCTGGCTAAATGTGAAGTAAACTGTCAGTTCAGAACCAATGCAGCTTTTAAGAATGGATGAATTAATAAAGGTTATGAGAATACATTCATTAGCATTTACAATCGAAAGTCTGTAGTGTTCTTCTGTTGGTTCATATAATATGCTGGCAAAAATTATAGATAATGGCTTTACCTATAAAATTAAGACAATGATGCCTTTATTTTTTTTTGTTTTTAATTAACACAGTAACTGTACATATTTATGAGGTGCAGTATGATGTTTCAGTCCATGCATATATTGTGTGATGATCAAATCAGGACAATGACACTTTGATGGGCTTTTTAGGTGATACCTTGAAAAGTCATAAACATGCATTGAACTGTAATAGGCAGTGTTTGCTGTAAAATATCCATTTCCAGGACATTGTCCATTACTTCTTCCCCCTTCCTTTCTGGACCACAGGGATGCTCCTCATATTATTTTCTTGTTCTCTTTCTGGAACAATGAATAACATATGGCAAGTTATCAGCCTCCCTCAGGTTCCAGTGTTCACTGAAGCTGTGATTCTCTTGCCAGATTATGTTGTCTGTATCTCTTTTAGTCACTTTTATATTCTTCTTGCTTCACAACTTGTAAAGATACACCAATGGATACCCATTGGTGCCCATAGATCAACACTGGGCTGATGACCCATGTGGTGGTTAGTTTTCACTTTTCTTTCTCCTGATTCAGTGCAGGCAAGGAAATTGAGCAAGAGCCAGGACATGTGGCAGCCCTGAAGTTTCTTCCAAATTTTATGGGCTTGGGATCTTATGTGGAGTCCATTCTTCTCTCTATCACTGGCTTTGACATCATAGAATTTACACTACAACTCTACCCTTGAAACTTGGGAATTGCTTATTATTGAGGTCACTGGAGAAGTTTGCTTATTGATTCTGAAGCTATTTGGTAACAATTCAGTGTGTAATGTAGAGACCTCATCTCCTAAATCCTGTCTTGTGTGCTCTCTTTTACACACCAGCGTGTAGTTTTTCTTGTGGTATATGCCAGCACCTTTTCTCAGCATGCCCTCATCTAGGCATGCCTCTCCTTGTGCCAGAAACTAGTATACTCTATTAATTTAATATTCTTCAGTCTATAGTTATGTGGCTGAGCCAGTTATGCCTATTTTTTTCCGTTCATCTAAAAGATAGCTTTATATTATTATAAATAGAATGCACGTTTAGATGAAAATACAATGTTCATTAGGTATACCATTACAAATCACTGGCCTCTTGCCATGCTTCTCTAATGGTGTAATTTCCATACCCTCAGGGATATGGTTATGTATCCTGTCTTGATTTTGAAGGCTATAATTGGAAGCACATGTCTTTGACTGGATACCATATATCAATAGCCTTCCTCCACTCTGCCAGAAGAGATGCACCATGCAATACAGTATCAAAGGAAACTCAATGAATTGGTCTCTTATTTGAGACATATTTAGTCTGTGCTGATACTAGCTCATTGCTAGATTTGAAAATCAAACCTTAGGCTAAGACTGAGAGGTCTTAGGAGGGCAACCTTAGTGCTGAATAGATGAGATAAAAATTATAGAGTAGAAAGGGCTCACTTCAGTCATCTGCATGGCAAAACCAGCCACCAAATATAACATACATAAACCAGAGTCTCTTATCAGTCACATGAATTTAGTTTATTTACATTATAATTTTCCAGATATGTCTGAACTGATTTGTGAATTTTCAGTGAAAAAGTTGCACTTGTTTCTCTATTTACCTTCATTTAGAAGCCATCATTTGTGAACAGATGGTCTGGTTATGTTCAAGAAAAGTTTGTTACAAATAAACAAACACCAAATTCTGTAGTGGTTACTTGGCTTGGAGCATGAGTTTTTACAGTTTACTGATGATCATTTACTATGGTTATTGTTAGTTTTCCTTCATATACAAATGTACTGCTAAGCAATACCCAATGAAATTATTTTAAGTGAAAAAATGTCTATTAATGAACAGTAAAAACTGAAATATGTTTCGTATTTATATATAAGTGATTCTGCTTTCTCTTTTTTGAATTATAAATACTTAAATTAGACTGCGTAAAAAAATTCAAATTTAAACATTTTTATTTATTTCACTTTTTGTTTGAATTCTATAGTTCTCACTATAGAAGTTAAAAACATCGCTTTTGGAGTTGTATTTGTTTTTATGGAAGGTTCATGTAGAATTCCAGCAAGTCTGCAATGCCTTGTGGAAGCCCTGTCTCTAACATTGGTGCTCTGTGCTGTAGGGAGGCACGATGGGGACCTTTCTAATAGTAATGTGGATGATAGAGTTTACTGGCATACTGGAAATTATGTGGAAGACAGTGGGTGTGGTTCCTTCATGATCAGTGCCAGGATCACAGATGTCATGTGCCTTTGTTCAGAGGACGTATTTGTGACAGCTGACCAAACCACCTTATGTAAAGGAGGCTGAGTCCTTATTCCCTGCCCTTTTACCCTCCATTCCAGGGCTAGCCAGCACGAGCCAGAAAAGGTCTCTTCTAACCAAGCAGAAGGCTTTTTGCTTTTTAAATATAGAAAATAACTTCAGAATGGTTGACATTCAATAACTAAAATACTATATTTTTCCAAATGCTTGATTATGCATTGTTTTAAGCTACATGAAATTAGGCTAAATGATAAAAGCTTCCTTAAAGGTTAACTCACACTGTGGCTAAAAAAGAGGATGTGCATATAATTTAGTTATAATAGAGAATAAATATATATTATAAATGTAAGTGTTTCTTAGGCAAATTTGAGGGAATACACAAAATGACTAAATTTGTGGAACTGATGTATCCAGTAAAAACTTACAAGTCCTTCGATCAGTGTTTCCTTACACATTTCATGTCATGGATCACACATAAAATGATAGAATGATGCGTAATCAGCTAATGGGTACAATGTACATTATTCAGTTGATGGGTACCCTAAAAACCCTGGCTTGACTTCTTTGTGATCTATCAATATAACAATATTGCTAATGTTATCCATAAATTTGTACAAATAGAAAGGAAAAAACAATTATAATATTTCTCTGCTACACTAGAATAAACAGACAAGGCAACTGAGATCAAAATCTGGGGTGGTTGGCTGCCCCTATCCTAAGAGTTGAGGGGACTGATATCTGTGTATGTCCTTAGGCTGTGGATTTCTTTCTTTCCTTCCCTCCTTTCTTCCCTTATCATAATTTATTTCAGAAGATCAGTAGGAAAAAAAAGATATACCTTTTATCCTTGGATTTTCCATTGATTTCCAGGAGTATAAATTTAGGCTAATTTATTTTATTTATTTATTTATTTATTTTTTTTGAGACGGAGTTTCACTCTTATTGCCCAGGCTGGGGTGCAGTGGCACAATCTTGGCTCACTGCAACCTCTATCTCTCGGGTTCAAGCAATTCTCCTGCCTCAGCTTCCTAAGTAGCTGGGATTACAGGCACCCGCCACCACACCCGGCTAATTTTTGTATTTTTAGTAGAGATGGGGTTTCGCCATGTCAGCCAGGCTGTTATCAAACTCCTGACCTCAGGTGATTCGTCTGCCTTGGCCTCCCAAAGTGCTGGGATTACAGGCGTGAGCCACCGTGCCCTGTCAGGCTAAATATTCTTAATTTCAGACCTTCTGTTTCTATCAACAGATGTTTTGTTGGTTTAAAACAAAAAGCTCTTCTTTAAAACCAAATCTAACTATGCTTTGGTGAGCCCACCATGCCTAGCAGAATACCATTGGCCTGATCAGTAGTCACATGATAGTAACTGATGCTGAAAACAACACTAATAACCCCAAAGTTGGAAATGACAGTAATGTGCTGAAAAATCTACAGTGAACTTCAGCTACACTTGCCCAAAATTCAGCTGATGTATTTTTTTGCTATTTTGAATCATAAGCATAGACAAATTCATTCTCAGCCAAGGTTCAAAGTTGGGTGACCTTAAACTTTGTATTTTATTATATATGTTAGTTTCTATGTATTAGCTCTTATAGATATTTGAAATCCCTTTTCTTTTCTTTTTTTTAGTTTTCTTTTTATTTTATTTATTTATTTTTTATTATTATACTTTCAGTTCTAGGATACATGTGCATAACGTGCAGTTTTTTTACATATGTATACTTGTGCCATGTTGGTGTGCTGCACCCATCAACTCATCAGCACCCATCAACTCGTCATTTACATCAGGTATAACTCCCAATGCAATCCCTCCCCCCTCCCCCCTCCCCATGATAGGCCCCGGTGTGTGATGTTCCCCTTCCCAAGTCCAAGTGATCTCATTGTTCAGTTCCCACCTATGAGTGAGAACATGCGGTGTTTGGTTTCTTTTCTTATTTCTTTTCTATCTTCTCCTTTCCTCCCCATTTCCTTCCCTGCTCTTCTTCCTTTCTCCCTCCTTTCTTTCTTTTTCCAGAGTTTCTGAAGTTTTAAGGCAGCCCTGAAAGACGAGAAATGGAAAGGCCAAGTGTTTGAGATGTGATATGTGCAGGGAAATAATTATAAATATGGCGTTCTTTATGTTTCTCTTCATGTTTCTTCCTTTTTGTCTTTTTATTTCAGAAAGTTAAAAATATTGAGTTCATTAAGAATGACTTTCATGTGGTTACCTTCTGTTGTAATAAAAAATTCATAAAGATGGAAAGTTATCCAGAAATGGAGTTTTATTTAGATTATGAATCAGGTTAATGTTTTCAGTCTATGTTTTAATTAGCAAGGGTAACCCTTGGCCATGGTTTAGATTCATCTGGTTTCTGTTCTTCAAACATTTTACATTTAGTAACCTCTAGAAGTTATTATTCATTTATTTGATTTATAAAATGCACTCGTCACCCTGGCCTCTGGGTGTATTTACAACAGTGATGCAAATTTAATTAATACAACATTGCTTGGTTTTCCCCAGCAAGTGGATTTCCTCACCCGCCTCCTGTAGCCACCATGAATCAGGATAAGAGCCAGCTTGAACAGATGGACCATGCAACTGGACTTTAAAAGAGAAATGTAAATTGTTGATGTCCTGGGAGGGGAAGTGAGTCTGTACAAAATACCTTTCTCTTGCTGGTCAAATGGAGAATGGATGGAAGCTCCAACAAGGACATGTTATTTGACCTACCTAGCTGTGAGGTAGTGTGGAGAAAAATATGAAAACGTTGCTTAAGTTATGCCTTACTCTTCCCCCCTCAAAAGATCCAGGACAACAAAAATTAAAGATTGCTTTTTGTTTGTGTCAGACCTCAAGTTATAGTGAATGGAGGGTAATAATCTGGTTAGATGCACACATATGAAGTCATCGGTGCTTGATTTACATCTATATTTTTCAAAGGTTTCTCATATGTAAAATGGAAATAAAATATACCGAATTCATTGGATTGCTGTGTGGATTTAATGAGACGGTGTGTACAAAGTGTCTCTCAAGAAGTGGCACGTAGAAAGAGCTCAATAAATATTCGTTGTAGTTTTTCATGGTATTTATAATTAGAAAGTTGCCTGGCTTGGAGGATGCCTAAGTGACTAGTTTTTGGACCCTATAACTCACATTAAAATAGAAGTAATATGCTTCCACTATTGAAATGTTTCCCTGACTAATGAATGTTGATGAACATTTCTGGAGAAACTCATTGTGGTACTACCAACATACAATGAGCTAATGGACAGGAGGATTTTCTCCTTGGTTGGTTATGGTGTTGCCAAAACAGAAGCACAAAATCTCTGGACCACACAGCGTGGGTGAACTATGCTTATCACCCTTCTCAGCCATTTGCATCATTCCTGTCTACCCCAGAAGAGAGAGAGATTATATATAAGCATAAGTATTCCATTAATTGCTCAACAATAGGAGTCAGTTTCATAAGATGATAATTTGGGGCTACGGGGAATATAGTAATGAGTGAGAAACTTTGGAAGACATTTATTTTATACTGTGAGACATTTATTGTATTCCGAGGCAGAAGCTGCTTCTAGTCCCAGTGTTTCCCCTATAGCTCCGTTTTGTCTCTGCAGGGGATACACGTCTGTTTCAGCCATCTCAGCTCTAGAGGACTTCATGGAAACTGAGCCAGTCCTAAGACAAAGTCCATAGCCTGTGGTTGATCTGGTAGTATCAGTGGGACGATGAAAGGAGTGTGCATCATCACAGCATTCATGCCATTGTTACTTACCTTTTGGTTTGTCGGGTAACCTGGGTATGAGATTCTATTTCAACATGACACATTAAAAAGGAAAAAAATTAATTAAATAATTGTGCCTTTGTTTACTTAACTCCAAAATATTCATTTAAAAAGAGAAAATAGAGCTTGTCTGGTTGTTCACTTATTAAGCGAATGAATTTTCACTTTTTAAACTACTATTTTTGTTTGTCTAGCAATAGTCCTATTTTCTCCTACATCATTAAAATACATAGTCTACTTGCATCAGTAATATCTCATGAAAATTCTATGATTTCCTACCAGGTGGCATTAGGATTTTACTGGGGTATGAAGTTAACTTGTTCTTTCTTCCCCCATGCAAAATTTGGTGGAATTGACTTAGATGGATTTTGTCAGTGCTTTGAAACCCCAAGGGAGCTTAGGGCCCTTTTCTGTTCTTATCCAAAGGATTACTCAGTCACCAACACACCACATTCCCCACTCAGGAGGAGAGAGTGGTGCTCTGGATTAACCAAAATGGCAACCCACGCAGAAAAAGAAGGCTCTTTCTTTTCTCATGAGCGTAGATAAAGTAGGTCTGGAAGCAGCTTCTTTGAATCTCTCCCCTTCTCTCACTCCAGCGATAGCTCTGGGATATGTAGTATGGGAATGCACACTCTAGACAGTAAAGACGAGATTCTCTGACACTTCCCCCTCTTGACTCATTTCACTTCTTGGCCCTTCCCCTAGATGAACAGATTTGAGATTTGGCATGTGGTTCTGGGCATTGCATTGAAGTTAACTTTCTTAGATCTGCCTGGGAAGTTGTGTTCCACTGTGGGTTTAGGCCATCTCACTGGAATTCTATAATGGAATTAGAATGCTTTTTAGTAGTAAAGATTTCACTGGCCCTGGTCATAGTCATTTAAGAATCTTTCATTAAGATGTGGCTGGTGAGGAGCAGAATTGGGATATTCCATGGCCTGTAGCCAAATACCATCTTTTAATGTAACCCGCATATCCTCATCTATTGCTATTTCAATAATGAACCTCAACTCCTACTTGAGTAGGGTCGATCAGGGTTTTTTCAATGCCACTGTTTGGGAACATAAGACTAAAATTCACTGATAATTATTTTCTCTTGCTCAATATTATGCCAAATGTGGTTGGTCACATCATTTGATTTCCATAATCTCTATCTGCATAGACCATGGGGCTTATTACTTATACAAAGAACATTGTATATTTGAGCCCACAAAGAAACAACCCAGTTGGGAGGATTTTTATTAGGATGGAAATATCTGCAACATCTAGCCACCTAAATGTGCATTGCATCTCCTGGGGAGTGTCTGGAGTGCCTGCCACGTGCTCATTCTCAGAAGGAGCAGCATTGAATTGCATGTGAAAGAAATTGTGGAAAACTTTCCTTTTGGAGTTTAAAATTTTGTGACACTCCCAAATCCAATGGAAGACAGAAGAAAGATTATATAAATTTATGAAACAAAATATGTTTGAATTTATCCCATGTCTAACAACATAAATATGAGGTAAAAAAAAAACATCCGTATGTCTCCCAAAATGCATTTCTGTAACAAACACTAGTTGAGAAAGAATGTGACCCTTCTAGGATTCTAGTCCAGACACTTAGTGTAAAATAGGGTAATCAGATGTATTGCGAATTCTCAAATTCTTTGGGGTACAGTTGAGTTGTGGTTTTTAGTTAAAATGTTCAGTGGAATGCTGAGATGAATTCTGTCCTGTATCTTTCTGTCAGCAAGAGGTTTCCCACCATGTGTATTGGAACTAGGCCTGTTATTCTTATTAATTCTTTTGCTAGTACAGTAGCACTATGTTAATTCTGACAGGCTGGTCAGGGTCATATTTGTTTCTAGCCAACTGCATTTTTTGATTCTCAGGCAGTAGACAAATGGGAAACTGGAGAAGAATGGTGTTATAGCTGCCTTTCATTTAATTTTCATTATTGTTAGGTATTTACATCCATTAGCATGTGTGGTCCCCAGAATATGTAATTGTACATTGGATGCTGTGCTATTCTTTTATGGTCTGCAGGAGAACACATAGTTATGGAAAATATGATATAATTCTTTATGCCCTAGTGGGGGGAAACAGTGAAACTCACATAGAAGTGAAACTTCATGTTTTTCAAGTGAAACTTACATAGAAGCTTAACGTATAAAAAAGGTAAAAGTGAAGCTGTGCTATTAGATCCAAGGAGATAGAGGGGTCTGCTGTGTCTACTTGACTTTCTTTCCTTGTGTTGTCCTAACAAAAATTTTTTCCTAAGTACATCACAGTATCTTGAAAGCAAGTGAAATTGCTGAGGTTAATGTTAACAGTATTACTTGTTTACTTATGATCAAGTAGAAAACATTATTTATGTTAAAAATATTATTTAGTCGGCCGGGCGCGGTGGCTCACGCCTGTAATCCCAGCACTTTGGGAGGCCGAGGTGGGCGGATCACAAGGTCAGGAGATCGAGACCATCCTGGCTAACACGGTGAAACCCCATCTCTACTAAAAATACAAAAAAAAAACAAAATTAGCCGGGTGTGGTGGCGGGCACCTGCGGTCCCGGCTACTCTGGAGGCTGAGGCAGGAGAATGGCATGAACCCGGGAGGCGGAGTTTGCAGTGAGCCGAGATTGCGCCACTGCATTCCAGCCTGGGCGACAGAGCGAGACTCTGTATCAAAAAAAAAAAAAATATATATATATATATTATTTAGTCATTTAACAAATATATATTGAAAGCCCAGTATGTGCCAGACTCATTCTGAAGATGATGATAGCATAGTAATAAATAATCATTGAAAATGTATTGCATTTATCAGGGGTAAATAATCTCAATTCTCTTAATACTATTAGAGAAGTACTATTAACATCTTAATTTTACAGTTGAAATAACTAAGGCTTAGAGGAGTTAAGTACTGTGTTTGAGGTCCCATGAGTAGCAAATCAGAGAGCTGGAGATTTTTACTCTGGTAGTTTGATTCTAATCCCAAACTCTTAGACATCATGCTCCCTATAATATCAAACACTGATTAAAGGCTTACTATGCTCCAGGCTAAGCACTCTTATATATATTCTCTTTTAATTATCTCAGTATTCTTTTGTGCAGACATTATTGTCATTACCCCCAATTTGATGTTTAAGGAAACTGAAGCAAACAAAAAATTAAATAATCTCCCTAAGGTCACACATCAGGTAATGGCAGAGTTAAGATATAAACACCAAAAGCATATATATGCTCTTAAATATGATTCTTTAACAAACAAGAATAGTCCATGGTCTTAGGAAGCTTATAGTAGGTCTAGTTTAGATATAGACATGCAAATTAAAATTTTGTCATAGAAAGACCATATTCTCAATGGAAGTGTAGGCAAAAATTTTAGAAAATGTTAATCTTAGCCTAGTGCCCTACTGGCTCTCTCCTTATCTTTAACCTATGAAAAACATTTATGGATACCCTTTCACCATCTCTAGGATTCCTCTATGTTCTGTCTCCCACCCTTCACTTAAAGCTTTGGCTAGATTTTGGCTT
This sequence comes from Colobus angolensis palliatus, assembly GCF_000951035.1. NCBI lineage: Eukaryota > Metazoa > Chordata > Mammalia > Primates > Cercopithecidae > Colobus > Colobus angolensis. The sequence continues at coordinate 1,245,155 of NW_012114544.1, read as the reverse complement.
GGTTTGCCTGGTTCTCCTCATATTGGTTTGTACCCACATTTCACTCTTTGCCTATGTCTCAGAAATACACGTACTTTAACAATCCGCCTGCTCTTAGGAGCCTGCTGCAACTTTTCTCTCCCTCTCTGACCTCTCTGCAAATGCATGTTCTGTAGCCTGCCCCTGTGCTATACCCTCTCCTTGGATGAAACACTCCACCCTGGGACAGCAATTTGAGTAAGCTTTCTGACTGGGCTGTTGCTTCTCAGAGTAATGGACCAACAACATAGTTATCCTCTGGGAGCTTGTAAGAAATGCAGAATCTTTGGCCTCACCTTAGACCTACTAATGAGTCTGAATCTCCGTAAGATCCCAGGAGATTTGTATCCTTGAGAGGCACTGGACTAGGTGGTGAGATCTTACTGGAGATTGGAGGGAGTTCACGTTCATTTGGCGCTGTCAGTGAAGCTCTCACAGTGGAGAGCCACTGTGTTTTTTCAATGATTTTAGAGGAATGAATAGGGGTTTTCCAAGGAGGCGAAGGGAGAAATTTTATGATGGGAAAATAGTATGTGCAAAGATATAATTGGGGAACTATCAGTTCCATTTTTTTTTTTTTTCCTGTAGCATAACACGTGAAAGAGAGAAGTGCGCATAGTGGTTTTAAAACATGGTTACAAATTCTTTGACACTCCTCTAATCAAGGGTCCCATGAATCTGAGTGGGCTTGTGACTGCCTTGTCCAATAGAGTGTGGTAGAAGTGATATTACTTCCAAAGCTAAACTGTAAAAGGCCCTGCAGTTTTGACTTGCTCATAGAACCCTGTGCTGCCATATAGGATGTTTAAATAAACTGAGGCTGTTATGCTCATATGCATTAGAATTCATTGAAGCATTTAAAATAGGGAAATAGGATATTTGCAAGACAATTGGCAAGGTAAATTAGTTAAAAAGCTATTTCAGGATGTTAGAGGGAAATTAGTTATAAGGCTTTAGACTAGGGAAGTGTTTGTTTGAATGAAGAGAGTAAATGTGAAAATTGACTTAGGAAGTAAAATTTGCAGGACTTGAGGTTAAGGCAAAATATTATTTTATTTGGATGAATGGATCATGAGTATTTTTTTATTTTTTATTTTTTATATTTTTGAGACAGAGTCTCACTCTGTCACCCAGGCTGGAGTGCAGTAGTATGATCTTGGCTCATTGCAATCTCAGTCTCCCAGGTTCAAGCAATTCTCATGCCTCAACACCTGGAGTAGCTGGGATTACAGGCATTTGTCACTACACCCGGCTAATTTTTGTATTTTTAGTAAAGGCTGGGTTTCACCATGTTGACCAGGCTGGTCTCAAACTCCTGACCTCAAGTGATCTGCCCGCCTAGGCCCCCAAAGTGTTGGGATTACAGGCGTGAGCCGCTGAGCCCGGCCAGTATTGTCATTTATCAAAATAGGGAACATAGGAAGAGAGGGAGATGCTTCGTGGGAAGAGAATGAGTATGTTTCAGAACACATTCAATTAGATGTATAGACAACAGCTGAGTTTTGATGGGGACTAATTAATGCATAGGTCACAATATAAAATGTATTCTCTCCTTGATGCCAATTCTGAACAATTGCTGGTGGCTGTCTGGAAGGTTGAGTTGAGGATTCTCGGGGTGGTCTTGGCTTGATGGGAGGAAGAGGAATTATCAGTGACTGATGTTTGTCTGGAGCCAGCCCAAGTAATGTGATCATTGGTCTAATGTATATTTTCCCACTTTGATGTTATGGTATGAGGTGTTGAGAAGTGATTCTATTTAGAAGTAGTGATAATCAAATGAAGGTACCATGGGGAACACCAACTTTTATTTCTTATGAAACCTTCCAGTACTTTGTAGCATGATGAAGTCTGCAAATAGGTTTATCTAACCCATCACCATTCATGGAATGATGTTATGTGAGGACCAACCCACTATGGTCCTGGAGAATTTGGCAATGATGATGGAGTAGGCTTCCTTGCATGTGAAAGCAATAGGAAGAAGTAGAATCATGAATTATAGAATTGGAAAGAAATGTGTTTTGTCATTCCAGCCGTCTCATTTTACTGAGAAGGAGATCGAAGCTTGAGATATGCCTTGCTTGAGATCACTTAGTTATATAAGCTTTGCAATCACTTTCAAATCTATATAATTTGATGTAAATTTTTCTTATTAGGGACAGCCAGAACAGGAAGCCAGTCTAACTGCACTGTGATGACATTGGCTTATGATGAACTGGATTGATTGCACAGCAGATAGAAACTACTATGTAACTGCCCAGGGTGAAGCAAGGATTCATCCCACATTGAGGAAATATATTCCCACTCATGACTCTCAGAAGCTGGTCTTCTGCTCGCTGTTGAGCCCAGAAGATACCTTCAAATTTTCAGGAAAGAAGAGATGACTGGGAGAGTTTCCAGAATGGTGGTTTTTGTAACATCTGTAGCCTCAGAACTTAAGAAGAGCAAGCATAAAATGTGTTTTTGCAAATGTTTTTCATGGATTTAAGACCTAAGCTGTTTAACAGATTGTCTTGCTTAAGAAATGTGACTTATTTTAGCTGACAAGATGGATTTTATGAACTGATTGATCCCAGCTGCCAATTGTCAAAGCCAGAGGATGTTCCAAATTGGCAGTCCCCAAAGACCTGGAGTGGATTGATTTAAGGTGGGGAAAGGAAGATTTGGAGGTGGAGAAAATAGAGTTTTATAAAACTAAAGTGATTTTGAAACGATTTGAAACACAAATATCTATTAGAACACAAAAAAATTAAAATAATTCAAGCTTCATTCTACTTTGTGAGCTGTTCTAATACCTTCTAAGGTTGTAGGTGCCCTCTTCACCTTTTGTTTGCTTCTCATTGGACTTTTAATAGTAAATAGCACAAAGGATAGAGATATATATCCAATATTTTATGTATGTGTAAAATCTTCACAGCTTCAAAGTTTGAACTGTGTACTTTCTGAAGAAGGAGCTATGTTTCGAGTTCATGAAATTATTCTCTTTATTTTGACAAATTACCAAGCATCTACATTTTAAGAAAGACATGGTGAGGCCTTTTGCTTGGATAGATTCTTGAGATGGTAAATGAGGCAGCTGTTTGAAATTCAATTTTTAAATTTTATTGTGGTATCTAAGTCCATCTTTGAGCACATTATTGATATTAACATGCTAAGAATGCTGTTAATAATACCACCTATTGGCTAGGCAACTTTAGCTCTTTGTGCCTTACCTCCTATGATGGTACTTATCTCATGGAGTTGTAAAGATAAAATGAGTTAACCCATGCGAAGTGCTTAGAATAATGCTGGTTTCATAATTAATGCTTTAAAAGTGTTATTACAATGACAAATTATAACAATGTGGGGGTAATGCTATAGATGTTGCTGATCAAGTACCTAATAAGCTTCTCCATTAGCTGCTAAGGTGTAGGTTAGCCAAAAAGATCATTTGTTGTTATCCAGAGGTTCACATGCCTAGTCTTTTAAACAGTGTTTAGGAGAGATCATCTCTGATGGGTCAAATTGTATGATGAGATTACAAATGTATAGTTTATGCATATTGATATTTCCATTTGCAAGTGGGTTTTGTAGTTGAAGTTGGCATGGTACTGGGTTTCATTCAGGCGCTGAATTTATGAGATGAAACTCTCATCATAGCATAAGCTTCCAAAGCACCAATTAGACAACTAATTATTTGGATTGGTGATATCTTTTTTATCTGCCTTCTTATTGCTTAAAGGTAATGACCATCTCTCTTAATTTACATGGCCTCAATGGAAGAAAAGTCAAACTCTTTTGGCAATGAATTAGGTTAACAATGAGGCATTGTCAGCACTACTAAGCTAGATACTGTAAGTTCTAAAGGGAAAATACAAAATGACAGCTGACTTCTTTCACTTTCCTCAAAGAAAAGTTTCAGTGAAGGGAAAATCTTACCAAATATAATTGGACAATAAATGTTTTAAGAAACCAAAGCATCTGGAGACCCATTTCCCAGAAGAAAGAAAGTACCCTGTATTAAGTGAGAGGTAGCACTATGTGAGTCAGTTAATATAAATAAATTAATGACTGACTATTAAAAGTTTATAATCTGAATTTTATTATTCAAAATATAACTAATAAAAATGAAAATAAGATGTAATTGTTAGGAGTATCATGACATAATCAGACAGGCATTGGTTCAAATTGTATTTAGTCACTTTTTAAACCTGTGACTCTGGGCTTATTACAAATGTCTTTGTACTTCATCATGTAGATAATATATATTTGGTAGGGATTACTGTATTATTTGGAGTGAGGCAAAGTCAAATTCTGAGAACATGACTAAGTGTATTTTGTTATTTAAATATAATGTCTGGGCTCAGCTTAAGCTTACTCGAGCAGAGAAACCATAATACTTGGAACAGTCAAGGCAATATTTTAAATCCAAAACTTTCTAGTCTCCTCTTCCTTCCAGGAAAGGGTATTGTCAGGAATAGGAAAATCAAACCAAGGAAGGGTTGTCTATGTCCATTGTTAAAGGGCTTAGATGGAATTATTTCTGATAGGCACCATCAGGAAGACCAGATGATTCTACTACCCTTTCCAAAAATATTTCATATAAGAAACATCAGAAGAAAACATAGTAAATCTACAAAAATAAAGATTAGTTGTGTACTATGTACTATCTATTATACCAAGTAATTTACATTTTGTGACTTTATTGAATGGATACTATTATTAGCAATGTATAAGAGCTGAAGAAACAAAGGCTCAGAGTGATTAAGTTTCTAGGCTTACAGAGCTAGTAAGCTACAGAATTAGGATTCAAACCTATGTTGGACTCTCTGCTATATTTGGGTATGCCAAATAATGGTTATTGTGTACTCAAATTTTAGATATTCAAAGAAAAGAAATCTACAGGTTGGAATGATCTGGTAAGTCTCAACCAAGGAAGTATGAAGTTACCTGTGTTCTGAAAAGCAAGTAGGAGAGTATTTCAAGTGGGAGGATGGCAGCAGGATAAATACAGATGTGTGAAGCTTCACAATACATTCTTGCATTAATTAGTTGACCAGTTTGACTCAAAGAGATTATTCTGTAAGGTGAGCATTCAAAGATAAGATTTTCTTTTAAATAGCTTTATTACTGGGGGGTGAGGCCAAGATGGCTGACTAGAAGCAGCGGCCTTTACTAGAAGCAGTGGTGTTCACAGGCTCCCATTTTAAAAAACATAATAAGCATGTGAATCCTTCAACAGCATCCAAGGCATCCAGGTTCTCTCATCAACATTGACTAGAAGGTTGGTATGACCCAAGGAGAGAAGGAGCAGTGTGGTGCAGCAGCCTACCTGAGAGCCACAGGGGCAGGGGAACCCCCTCCCCGCAGCCAAGGGAGGTGGTGAGGGTGCTATACAGCTGGGGAAACTGTGCTTTTTCCATGGACTGTGCAACCCACGGATTGGAAGATCCCACTCATGAACCCACACCACTGGTGCTGAGCGTCCCAACCCTGGAACGTGCAGATTCTTACAGCCTGTCAGCTGGAATCTGCTTAAGCCTACCAAACTCCCAGGGGAAGGGGCGACCAGTGCTGGCTGCCACTGCCTACTGTCTAAGCCTTTTGAGCTCCTTGAGGGAGAGGCAGGAGCCAGCACAGGGACTGGAAACTGCCTAACACACTAAGCTCCCTGGGCAGGCAGAAGGGCAGCACCCATTTCAGTAGGTCTAGGCTGTGCTTTTTCCCCTGCTGGGGCCAGGGAGGCTGAACGGCCTGGTCCCATCACTTGTCCCCATAGCTCAACACAACTGCTGTGGCAGGCGCAGGCAGAGTGCCTCTTAAGGCCTAAACCTAACCCATCTTTCCTCATTGGGTGGGGCTTCCCTGCAGGATATCCAATAACTATAGCCAGAGGCTCAGGTACAGAATTTGGATATCCCTGGGCCTGAGCCCCTGGATAATAACAATTAAAAGAGCTAGAGAGGCAAGAGTAAACTAATCCAAAAGCTAGCAGAAGACAAAAAATAACTAAGATCAGAGAAGAATTGAAGAAATAACTAAGATCAGAGAAGAAGGAGATAGAGACATGAAAAACCCTCCAAAAAGTCAGCAAATCCAGGAGCCAGTTTTTTGAAAAAACTAACAAAATGGATAGAACACTAGCTAGACTAATAAGAAGAGAGAGAAGAATCAAATAGACACAATACAAAATGATAAAGGGGATATCACCGCTGATCTCACAGAAATACAAACTACCATCAGGGAATACTATAAACACATCTGTGCAAATAAACTAGAAAATTTAGAAGAAATGAATGAATTCCTAGACACACAGACCCTACAAAGACTAAGCCAAGAAGAAGTTGAAACTCTGAATAAATCAATAACAAGCTCTGAAATTGAGGCAGTAATTAATAGCCTACCACCCAAAAAAGGCCCAGGACCAGACGGATTCACAGCTGAATTCTACCAGAAATACAAAGAGGAGGTGGTACAGTTCCTTCTGAAATTATTCCAAACAATTGAAAAGGAGGGACTCCTCCCTAACTCATTTTATGAAGCCAGCATCATCCTGATATCAAAACCGGGAAGAGACACAACAAAAAAAAGAATACTTCAGGACAATATCCCTGATGAACATTGATGTGAAAATCCTCAATAAAATACTGGTAAACCGAATCCAGCAGCACATCCAAAAGTTTATCCACCACGATCAACTTGTCTTCATCCCTGGGAAGCAAGGCTGGTTCAACATATGCAAATCAATAAACGTAATCCATCACATGAACAGAACCAAAGACAAAAACCACATGATTACCTCAATAGAAGGAGAAAAGGCCTTCGATAAAATTCAACATTGCTTCATGTTAAAAACTCTCAATAAACTAGGTATTGATGGAACATATCTCAAAATAAGAGCTATTTATGACACACTCAAAGCCAATATCAGTGAATGGGCAAAAACTGGAAGCATTCTCTTTGAAAACTGGTACAAGATGAGGATGCCCTCTCTTACCACTGCTATTTAACATAATATTGGAAGCTCTGGCCATGACAGTCAGGCAAGAGAAAGAAATAAAGTGTATTCAAATAGGAATAGAGGAAATCAAGTTGACTCTGTTTGCAGATGACATGATTTTATATTTAGAAAACCCCATCATCTCAGCCCCAAAACTCCTTGCATTGATAAGCAACTTCAGCAAAGTCTCAGGATACAAAATCAATCTGCAGAAATCACAAGCATTCCTATACAGCAGTAATAGGCAAGCAGAAGGCCAAATCATGAATGAATACCAATCACAATTGCTGCAAAGAGAATAAAATACTTAGGAATACAGCTAACAAAGGATGTGAAGGACCTCTTCAAGGAGAACTGCAAACCACTGCTTAAGGAAATGAGATTACATAAACACATGGAAAAACATTCTGTCCTCATGGATAGGAAGAATCGATACCATGAAAATGGCCATACTGCCCAATGTAATTTATAGTTTCATTGCTATACCTATCAAACTATCATTGATGTTCTTCACAGAATTAGAAAAAACTATTTTAAATTTCATATGGAATCAAAGAAGACCCTGTATAGCTGAGACAATCCTAGGCCAAAAAGAACAGAGCTGGAGGCATCATGATACCTGACTTCAAACTATACTGCAAGATTACGGTAACCAAAACAGCATGGTACTGTAGACCAGACATGTAGACCAGTGGAGCAGAACAGAGACCTCAGAAATAACACCACACATCTACAACCATCTGATCTTCAACAAACCTGACAAAAACAAGCAATGAGGGAAACAAGCAATGAGGGAAAGCAATGAAAGAAACCATCACTATTCAGTAAATGGTGCTGGGAAAACTGGCTAGCCATATGCAGAAAACAGAAAGTGGACACCTTTCTTACTTACACCTTATAAAAAAAATAAGATGCATTGAAGACTTAAATGTAAAACCGCAAACCATAAAAACCCTAGAAAAAAACCTAGGCAATACCATTCAGGACATAGGCATGGACAAAGATGTCATGACAAAAATGCCAAAAGCAATTACAACAAAAGTCAAAATTGATAAATGGGATATAATTAAACTACAGAGCTTCTGCACAGCAAAAGATGCTAGCATCAGAGTGAACAAGCAACCTACAGAAAGGGAGAAAATGTTTGCCATCTACCCGTCTGACAAAGGTCTAATATCCAGAGTTTACAGGGAACTTAAACATATTTACAAGAGAAAAAACAACCCCATCAAAAGGTGGGCAAAGGATATGAACAGACACTTCTCAAAAGAAGACATTTATGTGGCCAAGAAACATATGAAAAAAGCTCAATATCACTGATCATCAGAGAAATGCAAAACAAAACCACGATGAGATACCATCTCACACCAGTCAGAATGGTGATTATTAAAGAATGAGGAAACAATAGGGTGCTGGTGAGGCTGTGGAGAAATAAGAATGCTTTTACACTGATGGTGGGGATGTAAATTAGTTCAACCATTGTGGAAGACAGTATGGCGATTCCTCAAGGATCTAGAACCAAAAATACCTTTTAATCCAGGAATCCCATTACTATGTATATACCCAAAGGAATAGAAATCATTCTATTATAAAGACAAATGCACACATATATTTGTGGCAGCACTATTTATCATAACAAAGACGTGAAACCAACCCAAATGCCCATCAATGATAGACTGGATAAAGAAAATGTTGTATGTATATACCATGGAATACTATGCAGCTGTATAAAGGGATGAGATCATGTCCTTTGCAGGGACTTGGATGAAGCTGAAATCTGTCATCCTCAGCAAACTAACATGGGAACAGAAAACCAAACACCACATGTCCTCACTCATAGTGGGAGTTGAACATTGAGAACACATGGACACAGGAGGGGAAACAATATGTACTGGGGCCTGTTGGGGGGTGGGGAGTGAGGGAAGGGACCTTAGAGGGCTTATCAATAGATGCAGCCAACCACCATTGCACAGGTACATCTGTGTAATAAACCTGAACATTCTGCACATGTATCCCGTTTTTTATTTTTTAGAAGAAATTTTTAAAAAGCTTTATTGAGATATAGTTGACATATCTATATGTAATACACAGTGAATAGCTAATGTGTACTAATAAGGATTTTTTTTTTTTTTTTTTGAGATGGAATCTCGCTCTGTTGCCCAGGTTGGAGTGCAGTGGCACAATCTTGGCTCGCTGCACCCTCTACCTCCCAGGTTCAAGAGATTCTACTTCCTTAGCCTCATGAGTTACTTGAACTACAGGCATACACCACCATGCCTGGCTAATTTTTGTGCTTTTTTAGTAGAGACAGGGTTTCACCATGTTGGCTAGGCTGGTCTCAAACTCCTGACCGCGAGTGATCTACCTGCCTCAGCCTTCCAAGGTGCTGGGATTACAGGCGTGAGCCACTGCACCCAGCTGATAAGTTTTGATATATGTGCAGAACTGTGAAATTGTCACCACTATCAAGATAATAAACACATCCATCATTGTCAAAAGTTTCTTTGACAAAATATTTGCAAACTATCCATCTGACAAGTTACTAATATCCATAATATACAAGAAACTCAAATAACTCAATAATGAAAACCAAATAATCTTATTAAAAAGTGGACTGTGGCTGGGCATGGTGGCTCATGCCATATGATCCAATAATCCCACCACTGTGCATTTATCCAAAGGCTAAGAAATCGATATGTCAAAGGGGTACCTGAACCAGCATGTTTATCACAACACTATTTACAATAGCAAAGATATGGAATCAACCTATGTGCCTATTGATGGACAAATGGATATAGGAAATGTGGTGTATATATATGTATATATACAATAAAATACTATTCTGCAATAAAAATAGAATCATGCCATTTGCAACAACATGGATGGAACTAGAGTCATTATGTCAAGTGAAATAAGCCAGTCACACAAAGACAGATGTATCAGTTTTTGCATCACTATAAAAAAATCCCTGAGACTCAGTAATTTATAAAGAAAAGAGGTTTGTTTGGTTTATGGTTCTGTAGGCTGTATGGGAAGCATAGTGCTGGCATCTGCTTCTGGTGAGGGCCTCAGGAAACTTCCAATCATGGCGAAGGTGAAGGGTGAACTGGCACATCACATGGTGAGAGAGGAAGCAAGAAGAGGCGTGGGGGTGGGGTGGGGGGGAATGGGTCACACTCTTTTAAACAACCAGATCTCACATGAACTCAGAGCGAGAACTCACTGATTACGAAGAAGATGGCACTAAGCCATTCATGAAGGATCCGCCCCCGTGATCAAAACACGTTCCACCGGGCCCCACCTTCAACACTGGGGATTACATTTCAACAAGAGATCTGGAGGGAACAGGCATCCACACTGTATCACTCATAATAAATAACATATTTTGTATTAATAAAAAAAGTTTGAATGTCTTTGTAATTCTTCTCTTCCAGCTCTTCTACTTTTTTACTTTCTGATTTGCAGGCAACCATTAGTGTGCTTTATTTCTTTTTAATAAATTAACAGCATTGTAAGTATTTATTTCTGTCATTATATATTAGTCTGTATTTTCTAGAACGTTATACAAATATTGTCTGGCTTCTTTGACTCAGGATAATAATTCTGAGGTTCATCTACATTGCAGTATGTATTTATAGTTCATTCTTTTTGTTGCTAAGTGGTATTCCAGTCCATTCACCTGTTGATGGACACTTGGGTGGCTTCCAGTTTTTGGCCATTAGAAATAAAGCCACTATAAGTGTTCATGTACAAATCTTTGTATGGACCTATTCTTTCATTTCTATCGAGTAAATACCTAGGAATAGAATGGCTAAATCATATGGAATGAGAATGTCTATTTTGTTTTACATGCCAAACTGTTTTTCTAAGTGGTTGCATAATTCTACATTTCTAGCAGCAGTGTGTGAGTTCTAGTTCCACTTGACATGGTCGTAGATTGAAAGGGAGGCGGAAAGCAGATAGAGACACAGATGCCTACCAAAGGAATTTGAATTGTAATTTGAAAGCAACAGAGATCCATTAAAGGTTTCAAATGAGGGAGGGACAATGCATATGAGGTGATTTAGGGACCCTAGCTTAGATGGCACTGGAATAGTCCAGATGTGAGAAGATAAATGTCTGAACTGGTGGAATGTTAGTAAAAATGGAAAAGAAGGGAAGACGCAAAAAACGGTTTAAAGAAATTGTTAATGAGACTTGTTTTGTTTTTCCCTTATAGGACTGAAAGGAGAAATTCAGTTGTATTTTTTTTAGCTTGAGAGACTAGACATGTGGTACCACTAATATTAACAGAAAAGTCAGGAGGTACATTTTGGGGAGAGAAAATGAAAAAGAGAATGAGTGGGATTTAGATATGTTGAAATTTAAGTGCATTCAACTGTCTTTTTGGAATATTTTGTATTTAGGTAAATGTTTGCACCATGCTTCAATTTCCCATGAATTTTAGATGGCTATATAAACACATAAAAGGGGAATGTTGGAAAGAAGTTAGAGGTAAAAGTTGCCAGTGAAATATGGATGGAGAAGCAAAGTAGGGTGTAGAACTGTGGTGGGGGATTTATGGTGGGCTGCAAAGGGGTGGTGGAGGCATGTATTTGGGAGACTTCCCCCACGTAAATTATAGTTCAAGCTGAGAGACACGGATGAGCATTTCAGGGGCCATTCACGGTATTTCTAAAGATAATTCAGGGGTAGAATGATTGAGAATCCTGTTCTTGTTGTGATAGTTATCATTTTCCAAGTTGGTAGATGAACTAGAGCAGTGGTCCCCAACATTTTTGGCATGAGGGACCATTTCATAGAAGACAATTTTTTGTGGACGGAGCGGTGGGTGTGGTTTCTGGATGAAACTGTTTCACCTCAGATCATCGGCATTAGATTCTCATAGGACCATGTAACCTGGATCCCTCGAATGCACAGTTCACAATAGGATTTACTCTCCTATGAGAATGTAATGCCACCACTGATCTGATAGGAGGCAGAGCTCAAGTGGTAATGCTTGATCACCCACCACTCACCTCCTGCTGTGTGGCCCTGTTCCTAACAGGCCACAGGCTGGTACTGGTCTGTGGTCTGGGGTTTGGGGACGCTTGAACTAGAGTCAGTCTCTGCCTAGTTCTTTGTTCCAGCTAAGTTTTTCTCACTTCCCATCATTGCTGGGAAAGACTCTGTCCATTTATTTATCTTGATTTAGCCTAGCGATATACAGCCAGGGATTTGAGTCTACTGTTGAATCTTTAAAAGGTATTTCCAGGACTCAACCAACAGTGTTGCATGCAGTGTTACTGAACCTTAGGGAAATGTAGTTTAAAATTTAGCTTCAGGGAAGTTATGCTCTAGGCATTTCTTAGCTTCAGGGAAATTATGCTTCAGACAGAATTCATATTTAAACAACTTTGCCAAATATTTTTAAAAGTCTCTTAGAGTTTATGGACTAGAGTAATGCTTTATGGACTGCTGGCAGATTATGTGTGTGGCAGTGAGGGAGCCAAAATATGGCACCCACCATGTTGTAATAGAACTAGTTTTTGTGAGAAATGCTTTGGATGGTCATAATGGTGTATATTTGGAGAAGGACTTCCCACTCCAATCCCACCCACAACTAACCACACACATGCTGAGATCTCTTACTTCATCATGAAATAGTAACAGTGATACTTCTTAACAGTTTGTAAGAGAGAAAGTGTTTAAGTGTGATTTTTTTAAAAAAGAAAAACACTCTGTAATGATGCCTCAGGAGACATAATGAGTTATGTTGAATTTCGGCCAGTATTTTCATTCTAAAGTGGTTGATTTAAATATAGTGCTTTTTGAGGATTGAGATAAAAATTAAATAATTTTTTTCTTGATTCTTTTTCCATTCTCTTTGTTTTAGTTAGGATAATATTCTATATGTCAATATTGGCATTTCTTGAACACTCAATATTTGTTACATTGTGTAACATCCTGGTTAAGTTCTTTGATTTTCATGAAAGATAGCTGTATCAGTTATCTTTTGCTGTATAACAGGTCTCCACAAACTTTAGTGATTTAAAACAATAAAAATGATTTTTGAAAATCTCAGGTGGCTTCTTTGGTCAAGAATTCAGGAATGGCTGAACTAGCCAGTTTTGACTTGGGTCTCTCATGTCTTGCAATAAGCTTGTTTCAAGACTCAAGGACCTCACTAAAACTTCTTAACTTACAGATTAGGTTGTGAGGACTAAGGACTCCAGCAGCTTGGGGCTGGAATATTGGAGTCTTCCTGCATATTTCTCTATCTATGTAGTTGCTTCATGCTATTTTTCCAGTATGGGAGCTTCATGACAGGTGGACTTGGTAGATGTTGGCTCTGAGATCTCAAGGTATGTGTCATAGGAGAGAGAAAGAAAACTGGAAACCGTATCATCTTCCATAACCATGCCTGGTCATCAGTGTCCTTTTCAACATAATCTATTGGTTGATGCCATTATGAAGGTCCAGCAGGTTCAAAGCGAGGGAGCACAGACCACACTTCTTGATGGAGAAGTGGTGATATCACACTATAAAAGAGAAGGTGGACTGGGATATGCATTGGTGCCTCCCAGTACTTAGATGGTTGTCTAACATTTATGACTGACTTTTAAGAGTCTAGTTAAATAATAAGGCCTTTAATTTTCTGCTACTCTTTGCTCATTGAAACCTCAGTTGTGAGAAATAGTATTCAGAGAGGATGTTTTAAGTATTCTCATTTTGTCCCTTAGATCAAATCAGATCATCAGACAGCTTTTTGGATCCTTGTAGAAATGCTTGACCTGACTTGACCTTTGTCATGCACTGGGGGAAGCTATCTGAAGTGGCCATGTAGAAGTCACTAATGCACCAAATATAGAGATGTTTAATTTGTACCACTCCCTCTTGCACCAATATTTCTCTTCTCAGCCAGTAGCATGTTGTCCACTCACTTCCCTAGTTAGAAACCTGTGCGTTTTCCTTAAGTTCACCCTTTACTTCATATCCAATTCATCACCAAGTTTTTCTGTTCTTATTATTTCAAATCTATACCCTTCTTTACACATATACCTGGAGACGGTTGTGCACTGTAAGAGATGAAAGCCAATTTGTTTTTAATTATTCATTTTTGGATTAAAATCAATGAGAGAAATCATGAAAAGAGAGCAGTTTTCCAACAAACTCCTTAGGGTCCTGAACCACAGACAGACATAGTAATTATTGGACTGATATAACTGCATTTCATATTGAACTAATTAACCATTATTTTTCTTATTATCCCTGGAGTTTTTAACTTTGTCACATTCATACATAAGCTTTGTTGATTGTTATAATTTTTTGGACTGGGGTACAGATGGTTGATATAATCATATTTCTTAGCTCATGGATAGTGTTGTCATGGATTTATATAAGGTTTATTTTGTAAAAATTTATTCTATCTGCATTCTCCACTTATACTTGTCCCACCCACTCCCATAGCTAGCTATTCTAATGTGTTCACTGCATAGTTTTCTGCTTTGATTATACTCTTATTAAATGCTTATTACTGCTTTGTTTATATGTATTTGTATTTTACATTTATTTAAATGATATTCAGCTATAGATCTTATTCTGTTTCTTACAGAACTTCTCTTAGAACTATGTTTTAAAAGTACATTCAGATATCTGGTCCAATGCTTCAATTTTACAAAGTAGTTTAAGAAAGTTTCTTTTGACTTAGCCTCAACTGTTTTTTTTTTTCACAAATTAAGACAAAAGTGTGGGTCTATTGTTTCTCAAATATAGTTTAAACTTTTATTTCAATTATAAATTTAATTGAAGTTTACCGTAGCTCGAAAGAGTATCAATCTCCTTCTCTTTTCAAAGGTGCTCATTTTGTACTCATCTTTTAATTCCATTCCTGTCATTGAAGGATAGTTTTTCTTTATTCCTAAGAAATCTACTGCTTAAGACTCTTTGTTTAACCATTTCTGACTAAGCAAATGTTTGAAAAAGATCAAAAGCAATGGCACACTGAACTCAGGAATCCCACTATTCATATCTGAATCTGATTTTAGGGCATATTTTGGGACAGTATTTAACAAATATGCTGTAAATTTCTGTCTGGCATTTAACTGTATATTTTTCTAATCATGGGATTAAAACCTCAGCAACTATGTATTTATTCATTCTGACTATTTACCACCCTCTTGACATACTGACGTGGGTATGGGGAGGTCATTTCCGCCTTTGGCTTGTCTTGGTGAGTATTTGCTGGCTTTGATTAGCAGCACCATGGAGCAATCTGAAATAAATTAGTATCAATGGAATGGAAATCTTAGTGGTTTAAGTATCACTATTAGTATACACAGAATGTCTGAAACTCTACATTCCTGTCTTGGCTACATCTCCTCATTCCTTGACTTTCCAAGGTTCTGTCAATAAAGTCCTAAGTAGCTGACTACTTGGATAAGATCTAGAAATCAAAAAGACTTTCAACTTTTAGACAGAGGGATCATTTTATTGACCTGCTGAAAGTTTAGGTCCTTGTGGGTACACATCAAAATTAATTAGAGCATTAGGTCAAAAATTAAATATACTTATTATTCATCTTACTCTTAAGTGGAAGAGCATTACTTGCACATAATGTTTTTATCAGACAAATAAGCAGGTATTACTTAAATACTTTGTGGATGGCATATGGACAGAATCAGATGGCAACAATTTCTTTTTGACTTTGTACTTGGCAGAACTCTAATAAAAAATAGATAGGAAAGGCTGGGAAAGGAGCATAGGTTTAGAATTGTTGACATGAATCAATTGTTTGATTGTACATGACAGGCTTCTCTTTGCCTGGTGCCCTTTTTCTCCTTCCCTTGCAGTTTTCCTTGCCCCTCCTTTTTTCCCTAACCCTCCCGCCTGGCACAGAATTCTGGACAATCATCAGGGAGGAATACGTCAAGTTGGAATTGCTGATGGTGAGGATATTTGTTAGCGAACATGAGAAGCCATAAACACTAGCTTGCTGGCAAATATGGAGCTGATGGAAAGAAGAGGCGCCCTGTGAGTTCAGTAGGGCTCTTCTCACTCAGGAAGCATAAGGCCATTGACAACTTAGGAAATGCACCTCCTCTCCTCCTCTTTTGCCAGGAAAAACACAACCTTTGGAGAACTGGGGCATAAGAAACTGCTGGTGTAAGGTCTTTCTGTGCCTGCTGGCACTTGAAGTCACTATTGCTGTGGTTAGTTTTGCTCATTCTTGGTCTCAGTGCGCATGATTTGGGCCTGATTTATCTTTAATTACCCAAGGGCTATGCAGTTCTGGAGGATTTGAGTAAAAAAATCTTAATCTTGAGATTACTAAAAAGGTCTTTCCCTCTTGAACTGAAGCTGGTGTCCTTTGCTTTTAAGTGGTACTCCCACCGTGTAACAGCAACCTTGTCTTTACCAAAACAACAACAAAAGCATCAGCAACAGCAGTGACAACAACTTTAGTTCAGGAGACACAAGTTGAGATTGGTTTCTATTTAAGTTTTGTTGTGTCCCTTTATTTATTTATTTATTTATTTAAAGATGGAGTCTTGCTCTGTTGCCAGGCTGGAATGCAGTGACACAGTCTCAGCTCACTGCAACCTCTGCCTCCTGGGTTCAAGCGATTCTCCTGCCTCAGCCTCCCGAGTAGCTGGGACGACAGGCATGTGCCACCACGCCCAGCTAATTTTTGTATTTCTAGTAGAGAAGGGGTTTCACCATGTTGGACAGGATGTTCTTGATCTCTTGACATTGTGATCCTTAGCCTCCCAAAGTGCTGGGATTACAGGTGTGAGCCACTGTGCCCGGCAGTCCCTGTACGTTTTAATGGGTTTTGTGATACTCATGGAACTATGTGAACCACGAAGCCAATTAGAAACAGGCTCTTTCTCAGCTCAAGATGACAGGTCTCCTCCATCTCAGCAAAAGTTACAGACAACTAGAGTAATCATGTAAATTCTCAAACAATCAGAATCCCCCACTAATCAGAATTCTTTTAACCTTTGAATTTTACAAGAAATAAGTAAACAATAGGACAATAAATGTCAGTGATTAATTTATACTAAACTCTTATAGATTATGACCTAATGTCAGTGCAGCTCTGCTCTATTTCTTAACCTCTGACTTCATAGTTATGGGACCAAAGTAACTGATCTCCAAAAGTATGACCTTAGGGACCTTAAGTATCTGAACCATCAAATAGAAATTAAATTATATTCTGTATGCTGTACTGAATAAATCAGAAAAATAGACTAATACATTTATAAACATTTTAGGTCCTGAAGATTGAAATAGGAAGAATTTTTTTCTTCTTCACTTCTGAGTTGACCAGAAAATTCAATGACCTAGAACATCTCCTTCTCTGAGTTCCAACCAATTGTGGTTTTGGAGTATTTACATGGGGTTCATGTTGCTTGAGCTATGTGGAATCATATTGAACTGGTCATACCCTCATATATCAGGGAACTTAAGTCACTAAGGCACTAGCTTAGTTTTCCAAAGGTGAGTGAGGTTAAACTTCTGCCTTTAGAATCAGACCCATATGTGTCTTAGCACACCCAGGATTCCATTCTCCCTTCCCCCACCACCCGGCATGAGGGCAGTACCAAATCCAGCCCACCTTTAGTCTCCTTTGCCCTCTTTGTACCAAGACCCTGGGTTTTTCTCTCACTAGATTAACTGTTTCCTATAGAGATACCCCAGAGGAAGGCTGTATTAGAAACCCATTACAGGATAATGTTCCAAGAAAATTATTGTTTTGAAGCTTTGATTTGAAACTCATGCTTCTCATTAATACAGGCAGCTGGAAGCTGGGAGACTTGTCTCTGAAAAGAGCTTGTTATGAGCTGGGGAAGCAGCTTGAATCCTCAGCATGGATGTACAGAGTTAAAAGCAAAGCCAAGCAAAAAATGAGATCAAGTCTGGAATTATGTATCTGTTAGTAATTTCAGATCCACATGACTAGCGAGCAACAGAGTACTTGTTCTCTAGCAGTTCTTTTGAAAGACAGATCAGCAAAAAGTTGAAGCAGAATTTTAATTTTGATTTTTATTCTGATTTGAAAGTTTTTCTTCTTAAATTTAGGCCATGTAGCCATCCCTGTTATCCCTGTTAAGTTCTTGAGACAGAGCACAACTAGCTATCACATATCCGATTCTCTCCTTGACATGAAAAAATAGCAGAGAAGGAAAGAATTCCTTTGGGGACAGAGCACGCTTTGTATCTTTTTAGTTTTATTTTTTTAAGGAGAGAATTATCCAGGCAAAACTTGGTTGTCAGTAAAGCTGTTTGTTTTGATTGGCAATCAGCATGTTTAGTCTGAGAAGCAGGGACTTTGGGCTCAGAGGTAAGGCCCAAAGACGAATCCAAACTGGAGGAGAGCAGAGAAACTGGTGGAACAGTGAAGTGGTGGCTTCAGCTCTATTTCACAGAATCAACCTGATTTTTACTTACTCAACTGGAGTTTTTTACGAGTGTGAAATGTGTACATGTTTTTCTACCTATGTATTTGTGTCTAGGCCTAGGTTTACAAGGAGTATTTGAGGTCAGAGTGGCAAGAGGGAATAATATCGAAGTTCTTCTTTTGGAAGCTGTCATAGATTTTTCCAAAGTGGAGAATGGAATGGATCCAAACCACTCTAGAGAATTCCTCCAGCCTTTTTCCTTCTCATTTTCTGTATCTTGTTCTTTCCACATTTCACTTCATTCAACAAATATTTATTTAATATTTCCTATGAAACTCAGCATAGTGGGTAAGAACAAGTATTTCCATTAGATCCAAATTTAAATTTCTTGAGCCTCAGTTTTCTCATCACTAAAACAAGGACAAAAATAGTATTTATAGCAATGGTTACAGTCAAGACATGATCTCTGTTAAGCACTTAGTACAGTATGTCATTCATTTCTCTAATTAAAAAATTTCTCCATGATGAAATCCAGACACTTAGCAATAAATCACAAAGTTAATTAAAATTATATTACTAGTCTTCAGGATGATTTCCCCTAGAAGTGATTTTTAAATTGTAGGGGAGAGAAAGGGAGGGGCAAAAACTTAACATGATAATTATTTTGACTGAAGTTCTCTCTAAAACCATGTGTATCTTCTCTCTGTCTCTCTCTTTTTGGTCATAAATCTCCTTGATTAAAAGAAGTAGAGATGGGAATTTCCTGTTTTGGGAAATGCACAAGGTCAGGGAAAGGAGATCTCTGGAAGGAGAGCAGCTTATTGGACCTGAGCCTGGGTGCATTTGGCTGGCTGAGGACACTCAAGAGCAGACTACTGGGAAACCAGTTATGATATTCAGAGGAGAGCTTGCTTGAAGTCAGGTCAAAAAGTTGACTCAATGCTGGTGCTAAAATTGTTAATGAAAAGACTAGCCAGGAGCCCAGCAGGCCAGGATCTGATTTTCTGGCTTCATTGAGTAGGCAGAATATGTCAGCAGTGGGTGTCCTAGGTTAAGATGTTTTTAGAAACCTAAAGCACTGAAAATATTTGTGCTTCCCACACCCAAGTTGTTTAAAAATAAAACAGCAGTGTATAATAAACAATTTACAGCAGCATATAGCACAAAATTTACATGATTACTGAAAATAAAAGAGATTTTCTTTAGATTTTTTTTTCTGATAAAATTATTGAGGATGAACTTTGTTTTTGTGTGTCCCTACCTTGCCATGTCCTAAGCATGTGTGTGGTCTGTCTATTCAGCACTATGTCCAGTCCTGAAGGCAGTGATCAGTTAGCAGAGAAAATAAGGCCCAGACCATCTAGACTCATCTATAGTCATCACACAAAGATGAGTGTCTTAGTTTATGTCCCCAAATGGTCATTTTAGGATCATCTCTCACATTAATTACATACATTCAAATCCTTATCTCAGGGTTGATCCCTGGAAGAATCTAAATTATTCGGTTTGTACCAGAAATGGAGTACTAGGAAGCAGACCATGGATTAGATCACTAACATAGCAACTAGAGACAAAGAATTCATTTCTGAGGATGTGGGCTGGTGAGACCTCTTGATAAGCTATAATATCACAAATGCTAACACTGTTCCCTCTGCTGGATTGGGGTGAGGTGCAAATGGAAAGGGGATGTAGTAGTTCATGCAATAACTCTACACTTGAAATATGTAGGACCAATACTAATCATAAAATCTGCCTATTTGGATGACTGTCATTAATGGTCATAGAAGTCCTGGAGGAAAATAATAACAGGTTCTTGTCAGCCAAATAGTGTCTTCAGAGGTGGTGTGAAAGCCAGAAGTTCTTCAGACAGTCTTTAAGAACCACTTCTCCAGGAGCCAGAAAACAGACGGTGCTAAGAACCAGGTCCAACACTTGATGATAAGGATAGAGAAGTTACAAAGGAAGTTGAACTGATAGCCCTGGAAACTCTCCTATAAGGAATAGAATCTTGAGATCTGGGATAAGCACATCTGCATTGCCGGGCTTGAGAGTTTGATGACTTAGATTCTTTTATGCCTCTGGGCTGCAGAAAATTATGCTGTTTCCTCCATGTTAGAAGATAATAACCTTTCATTGCCTAGAAACCACTTACAGAGGACATAAGGTAGATATTTTGCAAGATGCTGGTTGTCTTTCACAAGCTATGTCCCCTGCCTCTTCTTATTGCTTAGATTAATAATAAGAGTCAAGATTCAACATGGGCTGAATAGGGAAGTATTGCTCTGCTATGAGATGGAAAGAATTACCCAAGGAAAAAACTGCTCTATCTAGCTAATATGCATCCACAAGAACTAGGGGAAAATACTTGAATCTTGAAGGTGCTAGAGCAGGAAGAGTAGAATATAATGCTGAGTAGGGGAGAGGTTTTTGATATGGGGAACTCTTCTATAACTCAGGACGTAGTATTCTGACAAGGATACCTGGAACTGGCATCACTAATTCTCTTCTGGAATGGCTCCTTGAAGTTGAAAAATAGTGATAGTTTACAGAAAGTTAAGTGGAGGCATCAGATCTGCCTTCACAGAGTGTTGAGGATGGGACAAGAAACCCGGAGAGATGTGCATGCTGGAACAGCCTGAATATGTGAGACAAGAGACCAGCCAGGTTCTCTGAGGGTTAGAGATGGCTCCATTCACTGAAATAATAAGGAATTTGTTAGTGGGCATGGGTGGTGTACCCACATCATTAAGAAGCTCAGTGGAGCTGTCCTTCATAGACCAGGGCTGATTGGAACTGAGCTTCTGAGTGTTAATGAGAATGACTGGATTCTGGAGTGGCGGAGGCTAGGTGTTGGCACTTAATTGTCACAGGCCAGGTGAACAAAAATACCATGATGGGCTCCATGACTAGGAAGGCAGCTAAGGGACCTTGACACTCAGGGATCTGTGGGAATGGCTATTGTACCATAATGTACCTATGAGTGAGATAAATGTACAACAAGCAAGGGCATTGCTTGACTTATACAATAAACAAACAAACAGTGGGTTAGCACCGGAATAATGTTAATTACTGCAATGGGAAAAATAAAGCCCCTCAGCTAGGTTCTAGACCTTACCCAGTTTTCCGACCCAGAGCCCTTTGTTTGGTAAGAATGCTATATAATTTTCTGCAATGTCAGAATAAGAATGTGAAGCAGATTTTCATATTTTCACATTTTCTCTCATAGGAATGTGGCCATTAACCAGAACAATTTCACAATGGAGAGAGTACAGGTTTACAGAGACCACAGTGTACAAGATTATCTTCACTTTTAATACCACTTACCAGTTCAAAGTTTCCCCAAATCACCTTAAGTTTTACTAATTTGCTAGAAGAAGTCATAGAACTCACCAAAAGCTATTATACTCACAAGCTATAGTTTCTTACAAGAAAAAGGAAAGATTAAAATCAACCAACGGAGGAGTCCAGGAGTTTTCCAAATGTGGAGGTTCCAGATGTCCTCTCTGCATAGAGTTTGGACAGTGTTAATGCCTCCTGGCAGAGATGTATAATGATATGCATGGATTATTGCCAACTGGGGAAACTCATTGGAACTTTGATATGTAGAGTTTTTATCGACACTCCATGTTCAAAAGCCCATGTGGCTGACCTGTCTCCCAGCCCTCTGGAGGTTGAGCTGTTACTGCATGACTGGAAGCTCCCATCATAAATCACATTGTTAGACTGTCTGATATGGTCTAAAGCCCCTAGCAAACAAAGACACTTGTGTCAAGTATGACCTTCTGGGGGGGTTAGAGATTACCTCTCAGAGGTGAGGGGAAAAGGCCAGATCTCTCTTTGGGCAAGATTAACTACTTTACTACACCGTCAATATGCAGATCTTTTAAGGACTGCTGGATACTAGATTGGGCTGACAGTAATACCTCAGAAGCTGTAACACTACCATGGACCTTGTTAGAATGGAGACATATGGAGGATAAGTGTTAAATAGAATCCTGGCCCGTGTTCCTCAGACTGTGAGTCAGACTGGTCTAAAGATGCGTCTATGGTATTTACCCAGTTCCTGAGGACATAAGAGGAATTCACTTTTCAGCTGGTAGAATGCTCACACTGGTTCCCTGACCTGGAATTGTAGAGCCCAAAGTGGCAAATATTCTCCTTGCTCTAATAAAATATATGTGTGTAGTTGTGGAAGATAACTGTTAATACTACAGATATTCAGGGCCTGCAATATCAGTAGAATTTTTAGTTGTTTATTGGTCTTGGGCATAGTGGGGCACACCTTCTTAGTTAAAGGAAAGTTATTGCATCTTGTACCTCCTGTCACTAAGAAAAAGGTCCAGGTCATGGTGCATCACTATAGGAAATACTGCCTATCTCTAATTACTGCATATCATGGAAGGCTGTCAGTTTTGAGTGGGATCCAGAGAAAGAGAGAACTCTGAAGCAAGTTCAGGGTGTAGTGCAAGCAGCCCTGCTGGTGGAACTATCTGACACACCAGATACAACAATGCTAGAGGTGTCTAGTAGGTAAAAGTGTTCTCTAGATTTTCTGGCAAATTAGAATAGGAGAGTTGTAATTCAGACTCCTTCAAGAACATGGGTTCTTGAACGAAACCATGATGCCTGTAGCACAGAATTGTTCCTTTTTAAAAAGCACCTAACTGCCTGTGTTTGGGACACCAAGTTACTATATGACCAAAGTTATACATGATGAGCTGTGTATTATCAGACCCACCAAATCATAAGGTTGAGCAGGCCCAAGAATATCTGGAGGGCACAAGTTTACACAAGCTGGTGGCCCACATTTCATATTGTATCCCTACCTTCGTTATACTAGCACCTACTTCTCAGCTGTTAAAAGAAGAAAAGCTCTGGACCTAGTTCATGGATAGATTGATCTGACATGTTGATGTAACCTGAAATGGACTACTGTCACCTGATAGCCTCATTCAGGGGTGTCCCTGGAAGATATTAGTTAGGGAAAATCCTCTAAGAGGGTAGATTTTTGAATAGTACACTTGGTTGTTAACATTTTGAAGAGGAAGAAATGGCATAAGGTAAGGATATACATTGACTCCTCTGCAGTGGCCAAAGTCTTGGCTCATTGGTGCTAAAAGAAAAATTTTAGTCAATTAAATTTAAAAGATTTTAATTGAGCAATGAGCAATTTGCAAATTGGGCGGCCCCCAGAATCACAGCAGATTCAGAGAGACTCCAGAAGTGCCTCACAGTCAGAACCAGTTTATAGACAAAAAAAGTAAAGCGACATACAGGAATTGGAAGCGAGTTGCAGAAACAGCTGGATTGGTTACATTTTGGTGTTTGACTTATTTGAACACAGTTTGAACACTCAGCAGTGTATGGATGGTTGAAGTATGGCTGCTGGGATTGGCAAAGACTCAGTGATTGTTACAGGTACATACTCCTAAGTTAGGTTTTTCAGTCTTGTCTACCTATTAAGTTAGGTTGCAGTTCATCCACAAGGACTCAAATATATAGAAGCATGGAGTTCTCCTCAGGCCATATTTAGTCTGCTCTAACATTGGTAAGGGGTCTTGATGAAAAAGATTGCAAGGTTGAATACAAGAAAGTCTGCGGTAGAAACATTTAAAAGGATCTATGGGAGTGGACACCAAACGTGTGGATCTTTGTGTTTTATATTAATGGTCACTAGTGTAGAATGACTGATCCAGTGAAGTTCAACCACACTCTGTCCTCAGCCACCCTTACACGATGGACTCATTAATGGAGTAGTCATAGGACCAGTGATAGAAGCTGTGCATGAGTCCAATAGCATTACCCTCCCTCTCATCAAAGTTATTCTAGCTACTACAGATTTATAGCACTAAATGCCCACATCAGAAAGCTGGAAAGATCTCATATGGAAACCCTAACATCACAATTAAAAGAATTAGAGAGGCAAGAGCAAACAAATTCAAAAGCTAGCAGAAGACAAGAAATAACTAAGATCAGAGCAGAACTGAGGAGACAGAGACATAAAAACTCCTTCAAAAAATCAGTAAATCCAAGACTTGGTTTTTTGAAAAAATTAACAAAATAGATAGACTACTAGTTAGACTAATAAAGAACAAAAGTGAGAGAAATCAAATAAAATCACAATAAAAATGATAAAGGGGATATCACCACTGATCCCACAGAAATACAAACTACATCAGAAAGTACTATAAACACCTCTATGCAAATAAACTAGAAAATCTACAAGAAATGGATAAATTCCAGCACACATACACCCTCCCAAGACTAAATTAGGAAGGAGTTGAATTCCTGAATAGACTAATAACAAGTTCTGAAATTGAGGCAGTAATTAATAGCCTACCAACCAGAAAAAGCCCAGGACCAGGCAGATTCATAGCCAAATTCTATTAGAGGTATAATAAGGAGTTGGTACCCTTCCTTCTCAAACTATTCCAAATAATAGAAAAAGAGAGACTCCTTTCTAACTCATTTTATGAAGCCAGCATCATCCTGATACCAAAACCTGGGAGAGACTCAACAAAAAAAGAAAATTTCAGGCAAATATCCCCGATGAACATCAATGCAAAAATCCTCAATAAAATCTGGAAAACGGAATCCAGCAGCACATCAGAAAGCTTATCCATCACGATCAAGTCAGCTTCATCCCTGGGATGCAAGGCTGTTTCAACATATGCAAATCAATAAATGTAATCCATCACATAAACACAACTGATGACATAAACCGCATGATTATTTCAACAGATGCAGAAAAGGCCTTCGATAAAATTCATCATCTCTTCCTGTTAAAAACTCTCAATAAACTAGGTCTTGATGGAACATATCTCAAAATAACAAGAGCTATTTAAGGCAAACCCATAGCCAATATCATACTGAACAGGCAAAAGCTGGAAGCATTCCCTTTGAAAACCAACAAGGGACAAGGGTGCCTTCTCTCACCATTGATATTCAACATAGTATTGGAAGTTCTGGCCAGGGCAATCAGGCAAGAGAAATAAATAAAATGTATTCAATTAAGAAGAGGGGAAGTCAAATGGTCTCTGTTTGCAGATGACATGATAGTATATTTAGAAAACCCCATTGTCTCAGTCCAGAATCTCCTTAAGCTGATAAGCAAATTTAACAGTCTCAGAATACAAAATCAATGTGCAAAAATCACAAGCATTCTTATACACCAGCAACAGACAAGCAGCCAAATCATGAATGAACTCCCATTCACAATTGCTACAAAGAAAGTAAAATACCTAGGAGTGAAACTTGTAAGGAAAGTGAAGGACCTCTTCAAGCATAACTACACACCACTGCTCAAGGAAATAAGAGAGGACACAAACAAATGGAAATACATTCCATCTGTCATGGATAGGAAGAATCAATATCGTGAAAATAGCCATACTACCCAAAGTAATTTATAGTATCAATGCTGTTCTCATCAAGCTACCATTGACATTCTTCATAGAATTAGGAAAAACTACTTTAAATTTCATAGGAATCAAAAAAGAGCCCATATAGCCAAGACAATCCTAAGCAAATAGAACAAAGCTGGAGGCATTATGCTACCTGACTTCAAACTATAATACAAGGCTACAATAACCAAAGCAGCACGGTACTGGTACCAAAACAGATATATAGACCAATGGAACAGAACAGAGACCTCAGAAATAACACTACACATCCATAACCATCTGATCTTTGACAAACTTGACAAAAACAAGCAATGGGGACAAGATTCTCTATTTAATAAATGATGCTGTGAAAACGGGGTAGCCATATGCAGAAAACAGAAACTGGACCCCTTCCTTACATCTTATACAAAAATTCACTCAAGATGGATTAAAGACCTAAATGTATAGCCCCAAACCATAAAAGCCCTAGAAGAAAACCTAGGCAATATCATTCAGGACATAAGCATGGGCAAAGACTTCATGACTAAAACACCAAAAGCAATTGCAGCAATAGCCAAAATTGACAAATAGGATCTAATTAAACTACAGAGCTTCAGCACAGCAAAAGAAACTATCATCAGAGTGAACAGGCAACCCAGAGAATGGGAGAAAATTTTTGCAATCTACCCATCTGACAAAGGGCTAATATTCGGAATCTAGAAGGAATTTAAACAAATTTACAAGAAAACAAAACAAAAAGAAAAACAAAGAACACCATCAAAAAGTGAGCAAAGGATATGAACAGACACATCTCAAAAGAAGACATTTATGTGGCCAAGAAACATATGGAAAAAAAAAGCTCGTCAGCACTGGTCATTAGAGAAATACAAATCAAAACCACACTGAGATACCATCTCAAGCCAGTCAGAATGGCAATTATTAAAAAGTCAGGAAACAATAGATGCTTGCAATGCTTTGGAGAAATGGAAGCACTTATACAGTTGGAGGGAATGTAAATTAGTTCAACCATTGTGGAAGACAGTGTGGTGATTCCTCAAGGATCTAAAACCAGAAATGCCATTTGACCCAGCAATCCCATTACCGGGTATATACCCAAAGGATTATAAATCATTCTACTCTAAAGACACATGCACATATGAATTTATTGCAGCACTATTTGTGATAGCAAAGACATGCAACCAACCCAATGCCCATCAATGACAGACTGGATAAAGAAAATGTGGCACATATACACCATGGAATACTATGCAGCCATAAAAAAGAATGAGATCATGTCCTTTGCAGGGACATGGATGCAGCTGGAAGCCATCCTCAGCAAACTAACACAGGAACAGAAAACCAAACACCACATGTTCCACTCATAAGTTGGAGTTGAACATTGAGAACAGATGGACACAGGGAGGGGAACAGCACACACTGGGGCCTATCGAGGAGTGACAGCAAGGGGAGGGAGAACATTAGGACAAATACATAATGCTTTTGGGGCTTAAACCTAGATGATGGTTTGAAAGGTTCAGAAACCACCATGACACATATGTACCTATTTTAAAAGCCTGTATGTTCTGCACATGTACCCTGGAAGTTAAAAATATTTTAAAAATATGTTTTATTTAACTGAATATATAAAAATATTTTAATGTGTAATAAATATAAAAATTACTAAGATCCTTTGTATTTTTATACTAAATATTTAAAAACCACATGTATTTTATACTTAAAGCATATTTCAATGTGGAATAGCCTCATTTCAATTGCTTGATAAGCACAGGTGGGCAGAGGCTACCATTTTCGTCAGCCTATATTTATTGCCTTCCCATATGATATTTCATAGCCAATAGTAATAATATGTGCTATTCAATGAAAGTATACTCTACATAAATATTGTGATGTTCTTAAACTAATGCATATTTTATTGTGAAATTGTAAACATGTGGGTCAGCAGGGAATGAAGATGCCCCAAATCTTGCCAAGAATGGGAGAACCATGATATCTTTAGAAGATACAACAGTGTCTTCATAGGTTCTGTTGTGAGTATATCTTCCTGTTTTAATTTTTCTGCAATGTCTTAATTTCTGCACAGGAGGAAAATCTTTCTTTTTCTTCTATCCATCTTAGGCTCATTTACTGAAAAAAAATGGATTAACAAAACAGACACAAGTTTATTAACAAGTGCATTTTGCATGCACATGGGAGTATTCAGTGATGAGTAAAAAGGAGTGTTTAGAACATGGACTTATAGGACATCTTAATAATGAACAGTAAATTCATAAAGAAATGACAAGGCAAAGGAAAAGGACTTTGAGCACTCAATGGTGGATTGTGGGAAGGCAAATGTATTGGAAACTAATGGTAGATAAGGGGGTTGGTAAAATTTGTTGTGTGGATTTCTCTGGTGCCTTCTCTGGGCTGATAAGGGGATAGGGTTTTTCTTATGGTTGACATCTGTCTTTCCTTGTAGAGAGTAAGGAAGGACACTTTTATATCCTCTTTTTAGGCAAACAAGGTAGGTCAGAGAGATTTCCTTTTCTTCTTAATGGCCTTCCCTTATGCCAAAGAGGCATATTTTGGAGTGGCATGTTCTGCCACTTTTCAGTTCCTATCCTGTAAATTCTCCAGAGTTTTTAGAAGCATAACCACTTTGATTTGAGAGGGAGTACTTTAGTTAAGGAATTTAACTTATATAGGTAAATGCTCAGTAAAGCATTATTGAAAGGAATTGAATGAACTTAAAGTTAATCACTTTGGAAGTCAGCTGTTTACCCTGGTTATAGTGAAGACTTGAGGATTTTAAAAGCAATTCATTTTTTAATAAGACTCTTTAGTGTTTAAGTTGTAATGGGTATAAAATAGATAAAAAGTAGATTTTATTTCATCAAGAGTTGCCACTAGTAATCTTAGAAGGAATAACTGAAATTTCTTGGGAGAGTTTTGATAATCTCTAGTTGTCATCTTCTAACTCAAAAATTGTTTGTTGTATGGTTTGTATTTCCATGTTACCTACATCTCATTTAAAAATTATTTCTCTGGAGCTCTTTGCAAGCAGGAAGAGCATTCTTCTTTAGTTCTAGTGTTTAGATTTAAAATTGATAGCTGTTGAATGAATGAATAAATAATAATTCTACTCTTTGTTTTAATTCTTAGGTGTTTTTTCTTTTTAGTCAGTGTTATTGAGATGAAACAGATGTTGCTGGCCAGGTTGCATCTGGCTTGCTCACCTTATAATGTCAGTTCATTACTATTTACTCTTAGCAACTACAGTAGATTTTTAGATCCATGTCTTTCATGTTCATAGAAACATATTTTCTTTCCCTTTTTTTTCTCAGTTGAACTTTTGCTCTCTTTATATACCACTCTAAATTCCTCTCAAATCTCTTTTATTCTCCTTAATTAAAAAATCATGATGAAGCATAATGGTCTAATATATGTGTACATCAAACTCCAGCCTGGCCTACAGATAAGGTTTCAGTTTCATCTTACTTACTTTGAATTCCTCATGTTTAAAATTAAATTTAAAACCCAATATTTCTCATATGTAACAAAGAAGAAAAACAATCCAACTTAATAGTCTCAAAACATCCACATCAAAATCAGAGTGGTTATAGTCTATTAAATTTTAAAGATCTGACAAGTTTACATTTTTTCTCTCTTCCTCAGACTGTATAACTCAATGTGTTCTATATGAAGAAAGTAAATGACACATAGAATCCACTCTAAATATAGACTCAAGGATTTTATTTATTTGTTTATTTACCAACAGCACAAGTGTAGAATGGATGGGTATCTAGTATTTTGTTGCTACTTCAGTGGCTAAGGGAGATGACTGCTACCTTTGAAATATTTTCAGGAAGGATTCAGACTTGATGATCATCAAATCTGGGATTTAGGAAATAGTAGTATAGTCCAAGGGAGTGGAAAGAGTAGAAATAAACCTAAACAACAGACTAACAGATTGTTGTGGCATAAGTGTCTGGTAGTGTGGCCAGCTCTCAATTATCCATGGTATTGGAAGCCAGAGATACATAGATAATTGACATCTATTCCTAGTCCAAAAGCCTCAGTTTAATGGACAGTTTCCACATCCTCTTCAGGAACTACTAACAAGGAGCAGAGTAGACTGATTTCTGTTCCAGCAGACTATTTCTCCTGCCCAGCGTTGGGTGGGGTTGCTAATGAGCAATATGCTGTCCAAAAGGCCATGAGCCAGAGAGAAAATGAGGGGAAATCAGTAGATGGTGGAGTCCACAATTGGATTATCAGCCTCAGAATAATATAGAGTTGACTATAAGTCAAATAAAAAGAAAGAGACAAATAATATCCCTGGTATATCTTTGATTGTTAAAAAACAATCTGCCCTCTTCCCACAATATTTTCATTAGAAACATGTATTCTATGTATTCCAGTGGGTTGATAACTAGTAATAGATCTGTAGTGCCATGCTTAATTGGAATAGCAACTTACTTGTAGAAGTTCGCTGCACTGGGATTCTGCACCTTCCTGTCAACAGCCCACATCATAGCTGGTTTGGTATGGTTTCGATACCCTAACATCACCACAATAAGAGTAAGTGATGCAATTTACTATGAAGGATTCCCTCCTGGGAAATGCCTGGCGCCTGAAAGCCTTTCCTGTGCATGTATACTGGCAGTTAATCATTGTTTTTGTCTTAAAACAGGGTGAAATTCCAAAATACCACAGAGAGCGAGAAAGAAATGTTTTGCATTTGAGGACAAGGACATTACTGCATAATCTACGTACATTAAAATAAACATTTTCCCATTTGAACAACTACTCCATAATTAAATGTAAGTGCCCCATTCCCACATAATATATCCATTCCTGAACACACCAATAATATCCCCATGGAACGCCCTGACATGCCCTCCTTTTCTCTCTGTCTTAAACTGGATGAGTAATTATGAAAACATTCTTCAAACAGTCATGCAGTTTTCTCAGGTCTTTGGCCTACAGCTTGATAGAAGCTAGACCATGTCTGAATGAATGCAGACTTCAAGCATGTAAGAGACATAGACATTTTTGACATGGAAAAGTAAAGTCTGAATCTTGAAACTGCTTCACAGCCATTCAGTGTATAATCAGTATATTGGTGACTTGATTGGAAGGATCACAAAAGCTTGAAGAAATGGCTAATTTTTCTAGTTTTATAAGTAAACATGCATACACATATACACATATATATACCCCTACATCTGCCCATTAAAGGCTGACTTTCTTGTTAAAAATTGAACCATGGGAAAAATGCTCTAGTTATAAAAGATGTTTTATTTTTGTGAATTTTAATAGAATACAAACTGTCTTCAAAAAATGCCTGATTAATCCATATGTTTCTATTCCATCAACTTTTCTTTGAAAATATAATAGTTTCATGTGTAACCGGAATAATAGAGAGAATATTTATAAACGACCAAATTAAGTATGGAAGTAATATTTTTTTCTTGCAAGACTCCCTTGCCAAAACATTATATATATAACAAAAGTCTATAAAAAGGTCATGTTTCACATTACAGATGGGTCTTGTCAAAGTAAAGCTGAAGTAAACAGTTTTTAAATGAACACATTTTACTTTATTGATTACTCTATGACCTGTTACATTGCAGACAGTGTAGAAATTTATGTGAGTGGATTGACTATATAGGATGGAAAGGGGTGAAGTAGAAAAATTATAATCTGTTCTTTAAACAAACTTATAACATTTTTTGAGGATGAAATATCCAGAGTTTTTTTTAAGTTGGAAGAAATTTGCTCCTTTTTAAAAAAAAAAAATTAAGGGACATAGCTGACACCAAAGGATAGATTGATGACAGTGGAAATGAAGGCTATTGCGCATTGAGCATTAGCCAAGGAAATTTGGTAGCAAATGAGAATCAAGGCAAAGGAGGAGTAAAGCAAGGATGGATAAATGATCCTGAGAAAGTCAAAATGAAGAATACAAGGAACTGGGATCTCAGTAAAGTTCAAGTGAGTTTAGTGGGAGTGAAACAACAGAAAGAATGGCAGATTTTGTCCTGAGTAGAATATTGACATAGAAGATTTCAGATGAGGAACTGGGTGATGACAAGGACCAGTCTACAGCCAAGACAGTGTGTTGCTTCCATTCACATTCTTTCACATGCATATGGAAAAGATCAGGAAGGAGAAGCTTTATATCATCTGCTTCCTTAAAGGCATCCTGATATAGCACACTGGACAAGGGCTGGAGAGACTTGCGTGGTCCCTGGGCTTCTGTGACACAATTCTGTCTCTTCTTGATAAAGTGAGCGTGAAAATATCTGTTACATTTCTATTTCAGGTATGCTTTGAAGAATAAATTATATATGTGCAAGTCCTTTGAAAGCTGAAAAGTACTATACACATGTTGAATATTGCTAAAGAATAATTTTTAAAAAGATCTTGGGATATTCTCACTAATACTGTGTTAATTTTTTTTTTTTTTTAAATTTTAGACTCAGAGGCTACATGTGCAGGTTTGTTTCGTGAATATATTGCATAATGCTGAAGTTTGGGCTTCTAGTGTACCCATCACCTAAATAGTGAACATTGTATCCAATAGGCAATTTTAAAACTTCACTCCCCTCTCATCCTTCCCTCTTTCTGAGTCCATCTTTATGTGCATATATACCCGTTGTTTACATATCATTTATTCATTTATAAGTGAGAACATGTGATATTTGATGTTCTGTTTCTGAGCCATTTTACTTGGGATAATGGCCTCTAACTGCATCCACATTGCTTCAAAGGACATGATTTCATTCTTTTTTGTGGTTGTGTAGTATTCCATGGTGTGTTTATACCACATTTTCTTTATCCAATCAACCTTTGAGGGACACTCCGGTGGCATCCATGACTTGCTATTGTTAATAGTGCTGCAGTAAACATACTAGTGCAGGTGTCTTTATTTAATATAATAATTTCTTTTGCTTTGGGTAGATGCCCAGTAGTGGTGTAGCAGGGTCAAATGGTAGTTCCATTTTAAGTTCTTTGAAAAGTCTCCATACTCTTTTCCATGGAGGTCATAACAATTTACATTCCCTCCAACATTTTATGATTATTTTCTTTTCTCCACATACACTCTAATATATGTTGTTTTTTGACTTTTTAATCTTACTCTTTCTGAGGTGTAAGATGATACCTCAAGGTGAATTTCATTTGCATTTCTCTGATGATTAGTGATGTTGAGCATTTTTGTTTGTTGGCTGCTTGTGTGTCTTCTTCTGAGAAATGTCTGTTCATGTCTTTTGCCCACTTTGTAATGGTATTATTATTATTATTGTCTTGTTGAGCTGTTTGAGTTCCTTGTAGATTCTAGATATTAATCCTTTGCCTGAGTTATAATTTCCAAACATTTTCTCCCATTCTGTACATTGTCTGTTTACTCTGTTGAATATTAGTTTTGCTGTGCAGAAACTTTTTAGTTTAATAAGTATCATCTATTCTTGTTTTGTTGCATTTGCCTTTGGGGGTCTTACTCATAAATTGTTTACCTAGGCCAATGTCCAGAAGTTTCTCCTGGGCTTTTCTTTAAGACTTCAATCATTTCAGGTCTCATATTTATGTCTTTAATTCACTTTGAGTTAATTATTTATGTGGTGAGAGATAAAAGCCTAGTTTTCATTTTACAGCATATGGCTAGCCAATCTTCCCAGCACCACTTACTGAATAGGGTGTTCTTTCCCCATTGCTTATTTTTGACAACTTTGTCAAAGATCAGCTGGTTGTAGAGGTGTGACTTTATTTCTAGGCTCTCTACTTTATTCCATTATTCTATGTGTCTCTTTTTATGCCAGTACCATGCTGTGCTAGTTACAGCATGTGGTATAATTTGATGTCAGGTAATTTCTTCCAACTTTAAAAAACTCTGGATATTTCATCCTTAAAAAATCTTATAAATTTGTTTAAAGAACAGATTATGATTTCTTTTTCTACTTTGCCCCTTTCTATCCTATATAGTCAATCTACTCACATAAATTTCTATGTTTTTTATTTAGGAATTTAATGCTAAAAAACTCAGGTAGTGTTATGCGTCTGGTTTTATTCTTTGTGCTAAGGATTGCTTTGGCTATTTGGCAGTTCTGTGGTTCCATACAAACTTTAGGATTGCTTTTTATAATTCTCTTAAGAATCACAGTGGTACTTTTTGATAGGGATTTCATTGAATTTATAGATTGCTTTTGGCAGTATGTTCATTTTAATGGTATTGATTCTTCCACTCCATGAGCATGGCATGTTTTCCCATTTGTTTGTATCAGGTATGATTTCTTTCATCAATGTTTTGTAGTTCTCCTTGTGGAGATTTTTCACTGCTTGAGTAAATGTATTTCTGGATTTTTTTTCATGTGTGTAGTTATTGTAAATGAGATTAAGTTCTTGGTTTGGTTCTCAGCTTGAGCGTTGTTGGTGTATAGAAATGCTACTTATTTTTGTACATTGATTTTGTATCCTGAAACTTCACTGAAGTTGTTTATCAGGTCTAGGAGTCTTTGGGAGGAATCCTTAGGGTTTTTTAGGTGTAAGATCATGTTATCAGTAAAGAGACATAATTTGACTTCCACTTTTTCCATTTGGATTTTGTATTTCTTTCTCTTGTCTGATTACTCTGGCTAGGAATTCCAGGACCACATTGAATAAGAGTGGTAAGAATGGGCATTCTTGTCTTGTTTCTGTTTTCAAGAAGAATGCTTCCAGTTACTGCCCATTCAGTATGATGTTAGCTGTGGGTTTGTCATAAATGGCTCTTATTATCTTGAGGTGTTACTTCAGTGCCTACTTTGTGGAGGGTTTTTATCATGAAACCATGTTGGATCTCTTCAAATACTTTTTTTAGGTCTATTGAAATGATCATATGGTTTTTGTTTTTAACTCTGTTCATGTGGTTAATTTCATTTATTGATTTGTAAATGTTGAATCACCTTTGCATTCCTGGGATAAAAGCCACTTGAATATGATGAATTATTTTGTTGATGTGCTCTTGGATTCAGTTTGATAGTATTTTATTGAGGATTTTTGCATCTAATTTCATCAGCAATATTGACTTGTAGTTTTCCATTTTTGTTGTTTCCTTGCCTGATTTTGGTATCAAGGTGATGCTGGCTTCATTGAATGAGTTAAGGAGGAGTCCCTTCTCCTAGGTTTGTGGAATATTTTCAGTAAGATTGATATCAGCTCTTCTTTGTACATCTGTTAAAATTTGCCTGTGAATCTATCTGGTCCCGGGCATTCTGCTTTGAAAATTTTTTATTTCTAATTCAGTTTTATTACTCACCATTGGTCTGTTGAGGATTTCTATTTCTTGCTGGTTCAATCTTGGGACATTGTATGTTCCAGGAATTTATCCATTTCCTCTAGGTTTTCTAA
Source organism: Colobus angolensis palliatus (assembly GCF_000951035.1). Lineage (NCBI taxonomy): Eukaryota > Metazoa > Chordata > Mammalia > Primates > Cercopithecidae > Colobus > Colobus angolensis. The sequence goes on along the minus strand of NW_012114544.1, from coordinate 1,210,008 downwards.
TTTGTGCACATGGAGACATTCACAGTAATCTGCTTATCTTTTGTATTTCTGTGGTATCATTTGTAATGTCATCTTTATCATTTATGATTGTGCTTGTTTGAATCTTCTCTTTTTTCCTGGTTATACTGGCTAGCAGTCTATCAATTTTGTTTATCCTTTCAAAGAACCAATTTTTGTTGATCCTTTGTATCATTTTATTGGTCTCAAACTTATTTAGTTTTGCTTATTTTTTTATTTCTTTTCTTCTGCTATACTTGGGTTTGGTTTATTCTTGTTTTCCTAGTCCTCTGAGGTATGACATTAGGTTTCTATCTTTTTTATTTATATTATAAATGTCTATCTTTTTTATTTAGGCAGTTAATGCTATAAACTTTCCTTATAGCAGTGCTTTTGCTGTATCCCAGATGTTAGGGTATGTTATGTCTTTATTTTCATTTGTTTCAAAAAAATATTTGATTTCTACCTTAATTTCATTGTTTACCCAAAAGTCATTCAGGGTAAGGGAGTTGGATGGGTCAAAGCTGGGTGATGCTGAGTCAGCCCAGTCCTTAACCAGGCTCTGGAGGAGGAGTGTACGTGTTGACCTTCATGAGGGTCTGGGGTCCCAGTTCTTAGGCTGTTGGGACAAGCCTTCAGTGCAGGGTGGAGGTGACTCTTCTTTGCCAGAGTCTGTTCAGGGGAAGGATCTGCCTGGGGTTTTCAGCAAAGCAGGCAGCTGTGGGCCCTGCTCAGCTCCTGCTCTGGGGAAGTGGGACAGGCCAGCAGATATTTCCCCTGACCCCTTGAGGTCAAGTACCAGCTGTGATGGGGCCAGCATTGGGGGAGAACTGCTCTCAGTCCACCAACAAATTGCTCAGGTAGGCAATGGAGATAATGCTGTGGACCTCCTGTGGAATGATCAGGCAGTCTTGGGAGGGAATGGCAGGCATGGAGGTTTGTAGCTCAGAGGCACCTTGTTCTTGCAACAGTGGCAGGGCAGTCTGTCTTGGAGGCATGAACATGTCTGGGGTAGCTCTCTCCTGCCAGACAGAGAGCAGGAGCACTTAGGGCAGGACACAGAGCCTTTGCTGGGATGGGTGCCTAGAGTCACATTTTCGGGCAGCTGCCCAGTACACTGAAGCCTTTTGGGCTCCATTAGAGTTCAAGCAGTGCCTGTGTGTTCTCCCGGCAGCTTCCCCTGCCGGTCCAAAGATCTGCAGGGATCATGGGGACTCCTGTAGCTAAGATCTCAGAGGTGCTCAGTGGGAATGTGGTGCCTGGGGGTTCCTTCACTACCCCTTACTTGGGTCTAGTCTGGGTTTAGGAGTTATTCCCGGCACTGGCAACACTAAGCAGGCAGCCCCACTTTTTCCTTCTTCAATCACCATGTTTTCTGTCACCTCTCTATTAAATTCCGGTGTTTTCTCTCAAAAGATTTGTTTGAAGTGTGGAGATTTACTTGATATTTTGGATCCTCTCAGTGAAAGAGGTGCATCCCAGCTGCATCTAGTCAGCCATCTTAAATCCTTCTCCAAGAACACATTTTTAAATGTCAAAGTGACCTCACCGTGAACTGAGAAGTTAGGAAATTTTTTAAACAAATAAAATAAGCATCTTAATTGGTGAAATAAAGGCCTTAATTGTTAAGACTGAAACCTTACCTTGAAAGTTCTTTGCCTCAGACCTGATTCCCAACTCCCCATGTCCCCATGGTGATGGAAGCTTGTTGTTTCTTTTTGGAAACTAAGATGATAACTTGGAATTAAAATACCACTACTCATTCACCTAATCCAGAGTTTTGCCACTGTTGGAAATTCTTGTTTTCACAACCCAATTGCAAGACTAGATCTTCATAATAAAGACTAGATCCTAATGAATAAAGATGTTGACTTAGATTGAACCAATTTGCTATGATACACTGATCACTTTTATTTGGACTTCTGGCTGTCTTTCCTGAGGTTAGCCCTACAGCCCAGTTTCCAAAATTCTTGTCCCACCGTCTTCAATCTTTCATGTATTTCCATTTGATCTGATGTGGAGGTTTCAGCAAGCCTTGTTGTGATCCTTCATGGCTATAGCATTTGAAAATGATTTAAAAGGTAAAAAACAAACCAAACAAAAAAATGCATCACTTTTTTTTTTTTTAAGCAGGAGAGTAATAATTGAAGTTACAATGTATTTTGAGTATTCTTCAAAGTATATATTTCAAAACTCTTATGTGTAATTAGTCTTATCTGGTGTTTAGGTTTGACAGAAGTATTGCTTGATCTAGCAATAATTTACAATGGATGGAATATTGCAACACCAATGATCTTAAGATGTATTTTCCAAGGTAGCAAAATAAAATAAAAAATACCTCATTATGAGAACAAATTTGGGATGAAGTCATAAAGAGTTTTAGCTTGCTTTAGATGCCAATGCAAACAATAACCATAAAATTGCCTTCTCTGACCTATTATGTCTTATAGGCAATTTTACATTCATTTGCAAATGTTACTGCATAGTAAAACAATTACATTTGGGGAAAAACATATGGAGGTTGAGGTCCTGATACTACATTCCTCTCCTTTAAGCCCTGCTTTTTCCCTCCCTAACTTGCATACACAGAAACCATGAATAGGTTCCAGCTGGCTATCTGTAAAATTGTTCAGAAAAAGAAAACCCCGACTTGAAAACCTTTCTGCTGATCTCTTTGAAAAACTATGGAATTATAAGTTTCTTGCAGGAGGCTCAAAATAATAATAGTAATAAAATAAAAAAAAGAAAAAAAGGCTCACTTGAGTTTTATGCTGATGAAAAGAAGTTTAGATATCTCTTGGACCTGCATCTAACAAGAATACCACAATTATCAATAGCAAGACCTGTGGAACTAAATTTTACCCCACTGTCTGCAAAGAATGAGTTTGCTGCAATGTAGTAAACTTATCTTTGACAAGTTTAAGAAATCATAATGAAGTGGTTTCATGGGACAGACAGATAAAGTAATTCATCAGATAAATCAGTTCTTTATCCTATTCATGCTTGTATTTAAAAACTAAGTCCATGAGAGGAATGGGGTAGAGAGATAGTCCGTTGTTACAGTGTTTTCCACAGCTTTCTCTTTCATATGATCCAAGTTTTTGTATACATTGTACAAAGTATGGTAAGACCCAGGAAAAAGTTTTGTAAACTATGAAGTGCTTTGCAAATATATGTTAGGAGTGAAAAACAATAAGGCAGATTCCTTGATACTAATATTCAACTCTGCTATGGAATGAGTTGTGGCACCCTCACCCCCGTTCATATATTTTATGCTGAAGCCCTAACCCCCAATGAGATTGTGTTTGAAGAAGAGGCCTGTTGCGAGATGGTAAAAATTAAATGAGGTCCTAAGGGTAGGGCATAATCTGATAGAGCTGGTGCCCTTGTAAGAAGAGAAGAGACACCAGAGCTTTCTCTTTCTATGCATACTTAGGAAAGGCCATGTGACCACACAGCAAGAAGTTAGCTGTCTGCAAGCCAGAAAGAGAGTCCTGACCAGTAATCAAATTGGCTGAAGCCTTGATCTTGGACTCCTTGTCTCCAGAAATGTGAGAAAATAAAAATTTCTGTTAAGTCACTTCATCTATGGTATTTTGTTATGGCAGCCTGAACTAATTATTGTAAGTTCTTTAATAAATATTTACTCAGAATCTACAGTGTTCTAGGAACTGTTTAGGACAGTGGTCAGCAAACTGGAGCTCATGGGCCAAATTTGGCCAGCTTCCTGTTTCTTGTAAATAACATTTTCATTTTATTTACTCATTTATTTATTTTTTAGAGATGAGGTCTTGCTATGTTGTCCAGAGTGAAGTGCAGTGGCTATTCACAGGCACGATCAGAGCAGACTGCATCCTCCAACTCCTGGCGTTAAGTGATCCTTCTGTCTCAGCTTTCTAAGCAATTGGAACTACAGGAACATACTGCCGTGCTAGGTTTATAAATAAAATGTTATTGGAATACTGCTACACCTAATTTTTTACATATTGTCCATGACTGCTTTCATGATACAATGGCACAGTTGAGTACAACAGAGATTGTATGGCCTGTAAAGCCCAAAATATTTGCCATCTAGCTCTTTATAGAAAAAAAAATATTGTCTAGCCTTGGTCAGGAATTTTGAAATATGGCCGTCATAACTACACTCCACAACACTTCAGATTCTACAGTTATCTTTTCCTCCTTGCAATTACTTGGGGGAAATTAGAGAAGTGATTTTCTTCCTTTGGATTTAAAGAACTGATTGGTTGTTGTACCATCAGCTAATCCCAGCTAGACATGCTATTTCCTATCATTGCCTCACAGGGACAGATTGATGATCAATTTGGCAAGATTAGGAAAGGCTTCCCATAATTTAAAAAACCTGAATGTTTGGTCTTTGAGTTTGAAAAATATAGGCCCATATGGTCCATTAATTTCTAACTTCTAAAGCAAGGCACCTAAAGAGAGTCCGTGATGTACATTTTTAACAACAGACTTCCTAGAAAAAAAAAAAAGCCTCGATAAGTAGCATTTGCCTATTTCCATAGCATAAATACTCCCATACCATGAATGATTTCAAGTTACCCGCATGTCACTGAACACAGATTTGGGGATTTGGGAAAAGATGTGTAGTGGCTAACCATTTCACTATATTGATAAAATAGGGGCATAGACAATTTCAAACTGCAAAATAATAACAAAGTGGCAAACTTTGAATTTTATTATTTTTTAAAAAAATATAGTCCATTTAATGGTAAATATATAATTTAATTTTTAATATTGTATTTGATAACAGGTATGCAAAATTCTTGAAAATTTAACAATCTGCTTTCATGAGCTGGTGCAAGCAGGCCCAGCATACCACTGGACTTGAAGTTTAAAATCTTTTTGCAATTTTTCCTTATTCCAAGTATTTTGTATTCAAAGATAAATAACTGTAGAAAAATGGATTGATAAAAATGTCAGAGACAATAAAGAGTAATTCCTATTTTTTATTCTTTTAAAAATTACATGAGGTAATTAACTGTGGGTTACACTTGAAAGTGAATTCATCTTTCTTAGAGTCATAAGATCTCTGAGTTGGGGGAACAGACTTAGAAAATATTTTCTTCATTTGTCTCCTGATCAATGAGGAAATTGAGACCCCAATTGGGTCAGAGATTTGCCCCAGATCACTTCATAAGGGAGTGTGGAGCCAAGACAGAACAAGTTCAATGATCTTTTCACTGCATCAGGCTGCCTTTGAGGATTTTGTTGATCCTTAGAAGGGTGTCTAATTCTCATACTAGTGGTAAAAAGCTTCATTCGATGTAAAAGAGTGCTACAGATTTAAAGTAGCACCAAAAAGAGAAAGGTTGAGTTTGTAAACTCTCATAATCTAGAAAAATCAACTTAAATTTTACATTGCTGGAATTTAAGGTTTAATGTTATGTTTTTCATTTCCTCTAGTTCGTGTATATTAAATAGGTAATACTGTTGTAGAATGAGTTTTAGTGGTGATAGCTAAGAGGGTGTGAACACCTGTTTGTTGAGATTATTAAAAAGAAAGGAATCATGCAATGCAAGGATTAAAAATTTTGAGTGGATTAGTTCATCTGTCTGTCAATAACAGTTACACTGGAGCAGAATTCGTTTACTGATGCCCTCATTAAGTATTCATTGAGCATCTCTTTTGTATTGGACAGTGTTCTGGACACTAGGGATACAGAGGTGAACACAGCACTGTTTCTACCTTCATGGAATTTACATTCTATTGGGGAAAGCAAAGTAGAGCAGCAAAGAAAACAGTGACAGACTGGGAGAGCTATTGTATGTAGGGTGTTCAGGGAAGTCCTCTATGAAAAAAGGTGGCATTAAAACAGAAACCTGAAAGAGATAAGAAGAGTCATGTGAATAACTGGAAAGAACAAATGCAAAGTCACTGAGGCTGGAGAATGACTGGTGTGCTCAAGAAAATTGGAGGCCAGTGCTGATGGATGCTTAGAGGGAAAGAGGGAAACATGGTCACTGGAGTCAGATCATGTAATACCTGTGGACTATGGTCAGCAGTTATATTTTGCTCTGTGAAGAGATGCCATTGGACTATTATGCAAATTTCAAAAAAAATATCATTCTGGCTGCATTGCAGAGAGTAGACTGTAGAGTTAGGGAGAGAGAAGATTCAGGCAGTGAAACTAGGTAGTAGACTATATATAACATGTACTTTCATATACACTTTGGAAAGAAAATGTATTTGATCCTTATTATATACATATATTATGTATGATATATAAATAGTATTCCAATGTATCAAGATCAGAAAGCAGAACCACAGTAATTATTTTAGCAGAGTGATTGAAATATATGCAATTGTTCAACAAGAGTTAGGAGAACATACTAAGGCAGAAAGAAGGCACTAAGGAAACATAGAAGTCATAACCACAAAAAGTGGCCACTATGCTTCTTGATGGGGGAACCAAGGGAAGAAGTGAGTGTTATCAGATGCTAGAATCTTAGAACCCAGGAACCCAGAACTGGAAACCAAACATGGAGAAGACAGAGGTGTCCAGCTGCTGCTGCTACTGCAGGAGAACAAAGGAATGGCCTTGAGGAACTGGGACTCAGACTGTTAATATAGAGGCAGCTGGCAAAGGAGAAATGCAGTTTGCTGAGTCCCAGCCCCAGCATTACAAACCAGAGTATGTAAGTGCAGAGCTTAACAACTGGCTGTAGTTCACCCATTGACTACTTACCATCCATACACATCTGCATATTTGAACTTCCATAAACAACAATACATCCTAAGTCCTAGCTGGATTCATTTTCTCTCTCTCTCTCTCTCTCACACACACACACACACACACACACACACACACACACACACACACACACACACACACTCTGTCTCTCTCTCTTCAACTCTCTTGCTCTGTCTCCAAATAGAAGGCTCAATGTCCCAAAGGTTATAACATCCATCTCAGGGAAGTCACACTATCCATCCCTACATGATGTTAATTACTACTTAAGTTTAGTCATTGTTCCATTTCAATAATCCGTAATAAAAAACTAACTCAAAAGTTAACCAGCCACAATTCTTATATAAAAGAATAAAAGGAAAGGGGAAGAAAGGAAATATAATAGTAAATTCTAATTTCTGTAAGTGGTCACAAGGCCATAGTTGGTATTTGTGATGTCCTTCTTCCACTACCCTTATATCCTTCTTTACCTTTGACATACTGTTCAATATTCTTTACCTTATGGAGTGATCCCAATCTTCATTTCTGGAGTGTCTGAATTTTCAGTGGCCCAGCCTTTGCTGTTGTTGCTACTGTAGTTTTTCATTAACTTTTACTATTGGACATGGAACTTCTAACAGGTGTTCCAGAGAATCATCTGGGTTCTGAAAATTTTCTTTCCCCTTCCCATTTTATAGCAACAATCTGCTATTCTCTTGATGATCGCAATCTATCATCCTAGCCAGTAAAGCAATCCACATCTTTGCCTGTTGGTTCAGTGGCAGGAGGAGCCCAAAATGACTGATAGAAATCTCAACTTTCAAGTGAGTTTTTTAGTGTAATAGTAGGAGTCACTCTCACAACTTCCCCTTGAATCTCAGACCCATGTATTCTAACTATGGCAAGGGGGGAAAATGACTCAAATATATACTGCATTCTGTAAAACAGAACCCAGTTGTTTCTGGGATTTGTCTGGCAGCTGGTGCTATAACTCAGACTTCAGTGGGCTAGTCCACAATTCTGTCAAGCACGATGCTTCCAGTTAGTGAGGTAACTATTAAGACCTGTGAATTCCTGAGTATAAACCCATTTTCATGCTTCCTTTGGTGTTAAATGAGTTCACAGTAAATAGCAATGGTGGGTAGAGTACCATGATGATCAATAAGCATTCCATATATCTAATGACATTAGTGCTGGCAGAAGTATTATAGACTATGGAGGCAAAGCCACATATAGAATCTGTGTCTACTTGTGAGGACAAACCATACTCTTCCTGATAGAAAAGGTCTAATGTATAAACCTCACATCCAGTAGTTGACTGGTTTCCTTAGGGAATAGTGCCATCTTGGGGTCTCAACACTCTTTTTGTTCTTGGCAAGGTAGATACTGAAAGTTGGTAGCCTTCTGAGCAAGCACTTAAATGATTGAGTAGAGATACTGAATGACATCTATAGAGCATATTATCTGTGTACCTAATTATTGAAAGCTTCCTCTGCATTTAATGCTCTTTGGTAAGCATTCACATGTGACACAGATATTCTCTACAAAGTAGAGTTAGCTACTGATGACAAGTCACTTTATATATTTTTTAAATTTTTAATTGTTGTGGGTCTACAATAGGTATATATATTTATGGAGTACATGAGGATACAGGCATGTAATGCATAATAATCACATCAAGGTAAATGGGGTAACCATCCACTCAAGCATTTATCATTTGTGCTACAAACAGTACAATTATAACTTTTAGTTATTTTAAAATATACAATCAAGTTATTATTGACTGTAGTCACTCTGTTCTGCTATACTAGGACTTGCTCTTTTTTTTCTAAATATTTTTTGTACCCATTAGCCATCTCCACTTTTTCCTCAGCTCCTCAGTTACCCTTTCCAGCCTCTGGTAATCATCCTTCTAGTCTTTATCTCCTTGAATTTGACTGTTTTAATTTTAACTCCTACAAATAAGTGAGGACACATCAAGTTTGTCTTTCTGTGCCTGACTTATTTCACTAAACATAATGACCTCCAGTTTCATCCATGTTGTTGCAAATGATGGGATCTCATTCTTTTTTAACAGCTGAATAGCACTCCATTGTGTATATGTATCACATTTTCTTTATCCATTCATCTGTTGATGGATGCTTAGGTTGCTTCCAAACCACGGCTATGATGAACAGTGCTATAACAAACATGGGAGTGCAAATGTCTTTTCAATATCCTGATTTCTTTTCTTTTGGGTATATACCCAGGAGTGGGGTTGCTGGATCATATAATAGCTCTATTTTTCATTTTTGGGGGAACTTCCAAACTGTTCTCTTTCTTTTGGATATACACCCAGGAGTGGGGTTGTTGGATCATATAATAACTCTATTTTTCATTTTTCGGGGAACTTCCCAACTGTTCTCCACAGTGGTTGTACTAATTTTTATTCCCACCAACAGTGCAGAAGGGTTCCCTTTTTGCTACATCCTCTCCAGCATTTGTTGTTGCCTGTCTTTTGGACAAAGACCATTTTAACTGGGGTTAGATGATATTTCAATGTAGTTTTTATTTGCATTTCTCTGGTGATCAATGATGTTGAGCACTTTTTCTTATGCCTGTTTGACATTTGCATGTCTTCTTTTGAGAAATGTGTATTTAGATCTTTTGTCCATTTTTAAATTAAATTATTCGATTTTTTTCCCTATAGAGTTGTTGAGCTCCCTTTATATTCTGGCTATTCATCCTTTGTCAGAAAGGTAGTTTGCAAATATTTTCTCCCATTTTGTGGGTTGTCTCTTCACTTTTTCTATTGTTTCTGTTGCTGTGAAGAAGCTTTTAACTTGATGTGATCCCATTTGTCCATTTCTTCTTTGGTTGCCTATGCTTGTAAGGTTTTACTCAAGACGTCTTTGACCAGACTGATGTCCTAGAGAGTTTCGCTGATGTAGTAGTTTCATAGTTTGAATTCTTAGATTTAAGTCTTTAATCTGTTTTGATTTGATTTTAGTAAATGGCAAGAGAAAGGGGTTTAGACTCATTCTTCTTCCTATGGAAATCCAATTTTCCCAGCATCATTTGTTGGAGAGATTGTCTTTTCCCCAATATATACTCTTGGCACCTTTGTCAAAAATGAGTTAACTGTAGATGTGTGGATTTGTTTCTGAGTTCTCTGTTTTACCCCATTTGTCTGTGTATCTGTTTCTATGCTAGTACCATTTTTTTTTTATTACTACAGCTCTTTAATATAATTTGAAGTCAAGTAATGTGATTACTCCAGTTTTGTTCTTTTTGCTCAGCATGGCTTTGGCTATGCTGGGTCTTTTGTGATTCCATATACATTTTAAGATTGATTTTTCTATTTCTGTGAAGAATGTCATTTTAATTTTGATAGGGATTGCATTGAATCCATAGATCGCTTCAGGTAGTATTGGTATTTTAACAATATGAATTCCTCCAATCCATGAATATGGAATATCTTTCCCTTTTTTTTGTCCTCTTCAATTTATTTCATCAATACTTTGTAGGTTTATATGTTGTATATGTTTTCATTGTAGACATTTTTCATTTCTTTGGTTAATTCCTAGGTATTTAAAATTATGTGTTGTTAGTATAAATGGGATTACTTTTTTGATTTCTTTTTCAGATTGTTCATTGTTGGCAAATAGAAATCATATAGAAATGCTACCACTTTTTGTATGTTGATTTTGTATCCTGCAACTTTATCGAATTTGTTTTTCAGATTTAATAGTATTTTGGTGAAGTCATTAGGTTTTTCCAAATATAAGATTGTATCATCTGAAAACAAAAATAGTTTCACTTTTTCCTTTCCAGTTTGGATGCCCTTTATTTATTTCACTTGTCTGATTGCTCTAGCTAAGACTTCCAGTAATATGCTGAATAACAGTGGTGAAGGTGGGCAACCTTTTCTTATTCAAGAGCTTAGGGGAAAGGCTTTCAATTTTTCCTCATTCAGTGTGATACAACTGTGAGGCTGTTATTATGCTGAGATACGTTCCTTCTCTGCTGAGTTTTTTTAGGGTTTTTATCATGAAGAGTTGTTGAAATTTATCAAATGCTTTTTCAACATCAATAGAAATGATTATATAGTTTTTATCCTTCATTCTGTTGACATGATACATTACATTGATGATTTGCATATGTTGAACCATCCTTGCATCCAAAGGATAAATCCCGTTTGGTCATGATGAATGATCTTTTCAATGTATTGCTGCATTCGGTTTGCTGGTATTTTTTTTTTTTTTTTTTAGTATTTTTGCACCCATATTAGGGATATTGGCCTGTAGTTTTCTTTTCTTGATGTGTCTTTCCCTGGTTTTTGTATCAGGGTGATACTGGCCTTGTAGAAATGAGTTCAGAAGTATTATTTTCTTTTTGGGGGGATAGCTTGAGTAGAATTGATATTAGGTCTTCTTTAAATGTTTGGTAGAATTCAGCAGTGAAACCATCAGGTCCTGGGATTTTCTTTGCTGGAAGACTTTTTACTACAGCTTTGATCCCATTTCTTGTTATTGGTCTTTTCAGGTTTTGGATTTCTTCATGGTTAAATCTTGTTAGCTTTTGTGCATCTAGCAATTTATCTATTTCCTCTAGATTTTCTAATTTATTGGTATATAATTGCTCATAGTAGTGTATTAGTCCATTTTCATGCTACGGATAAAGATGTACCTGAGACTGGACAATTTACAAAAGAAAGAGGTTTATTAGCTTACAGTTCCTTGTGACTGGGGAGACCTCACAATCATGGCAGAAGGTGAAAGGCACATCTCACATAGTGGCAGACAAGAGAAGAATGCTTGTGCAGGGATATTCACCTTTTTAAAACCATCAGCTCTTGTGAGACTTATTCACTATCATGAGAACAGCATGGGAAAGACCGGCTCACTTGATTCGGTTACCTCTCACTGGGTCCCTCCCACAACATATTGAAATTCAATATGAGATTTGGGTGGGGACACAGCTAAACCATATTATTCTACCCCTGCCCCCTCCCAAATCTAATGTCCTCACATTTCAAAACCAATCATGCCTTCCCAACAGTCCCCCAAAGTCTTAACTCATTTCAGTATTGACTCAGAAGTCCACAGTCCAAAGTGTCACCTGAGACAAGGCAAGTCCCTTCTGCCTATGAGTCTGTAAAATCAAAAGCCAGTTAGTTAATTCCTAGATACAATGGGGATACAGGAATTGAGTAAATACAGCTGTGCCAAATGGGAGAAATTGGCCAAAATAGATGGACTACAGGCCCCTTGCAAGTCCAAAATCCAGTGGGGCAGTCAAATCTTAAAGCTCCAAAATGATCTTTGACTCCATGTCTCACATCCAAGTCACACTGATGGAAGAGGTATGTTTTCATGGTCTTGAGCAGCTCCTCCCTGTGGCTTTGCATGGTACATCCTCCCTCCTGGCTGCTTTCACAGGCTGGTGTTGAGTGTCTGTGGCCTTTTCAGGCACATGGTACAAGCTGTCGATGGATCTACCATTCTGGGATCTGCAGGATAGTTGGCCCTCTTCTCACAGCTCCACTAGGCAGTGCTCCAGTGGTGACACTGTGTGGGGCTCCAACCCCACATTTCCCTTCTGCACTGCCCTAGCAGAGGTTCTCCATGAGAACTTTACCCCTGCAGCACACTTCTGCTTGACATCCAGGTGTTTCCATACATCCTCTGAAATCTAGGCAGAGATTCCCAAACCTCAATTCTTGACTTCTTTGTGCCCACAGGCTCAACACCATGTGGAAGCTGCCAAGGCTTTGGGCTTGCACTTTTTGAAGCCATAGCCCAAGCTGAGCCATGGCCTCTTTTAGTCATGGCTGGAGCAGCTGACATGTAGGGCACCAAGTCCATAGACTGCAGACAGCACAGGGACCCTGGGTCTGGCCCATGAAGTCATTTTTTCCTCCTAGGCCTCTGGGCCTGTGATGGGAAGGGCTGCCATAAAGACCTCTGACATGCCCTGGAGACATTTTCACCATTGTCTAGGAGATTAACATTTGGCTCCTGGTTACTTTTGCAAATTTCTGCAGCAGGCTTGAATTTCTCCTCAGAAAATGGAGTTTTTTCTTTTCTATCATACGGTCAGGCTGCAAATTTTCCACATTTTTATGCTCTCCTTCCCTTATAACACTGAATGCCTTTAACAGCACTCAAGTCACCTCTTGAATGCTTTGCTGCTTAGAAATTTCTTCTGCCAGATACCCTAAATTATCTCTCTCAAGTTCAAAGTTCCACAAATCTCCAGGGCAGGGCTAAAATGCCACCAGTTTCTTTGCTAAAACATAACAAGAGTTGCCTTTGCTCCAGTTCCCAATATCTGAGACCACCTCAGCCTGGACCTTATTGTTCATATCACTATCAGCATTTTTGTCAAAGCCATTCAACAAGTCTCTAGGAAGTTCCAAATGTTCTCACATTTTATTTTCTTCTCCTTAGCCCTCCAAACTGTTTCAACCTCTGCCTGTTACCCAGTTCCAAAGTCTCTTCCACATTTTCGGGTATCTTTTCATCAGTACCCACTCTATTGGTACCAATTTACTGTATTAGTCCATTTTCATGTTGCTAATAAAGTCATACCTGAGACTGGACAATTTACAAAAGAAAGAGGTTTATTGGACTTACAGTTCCATGTGGCTGGGAAGGCCTCATAGTCATGGCAGAAGGTGAAAGGCATGTCTGTCATGGCGACAGACAAGAGAAGAGAGCTTGTGAAGGGAAACTCCCCTTATTAAAACCATCATATCTTGTGAAACTTATCCACTATCATGAGAACAGCATGGGAAAGACCCACCCTCATGATTCAGTTACTTCCCACTGGGTCCCTCCCACAACATGTGGAAATTAAAGATGAGATTTTGGTGGGAACATAGCCAGACCATATCAAGTAGCCACTAATGATCCTTTGAATTTCTGCAGTTTCCGTTGTAATGTCTTCTTTTTCATCTCTCATTTTAGTGATTTGCATCTCATCTCTTTTATTCTTAGTTGCTCTGGCTAAAGAGTTATTGATTTCCTTTATCTTTTCAAAACAGCAACTTTCCATTTAATTGATTTTTTTATTTGTATTGTTTTCTTCATTTCAATTTCATTGATGTCTGCTCTGATTTTTGTTTGTTTTCTTCTAATTTGGGGTTTTGTTTGTGCTTGCTTTTAGTTTTTTAAGATTCCATGTTAGGCTATTTATTTGAAATTCTTTTTCTTTTGGGGTGTGGGCACTTATAGCTAGAAATTTCCCTCTCAGTACTCTTTTCACTGTATCTCCTAGTTTTTGGTGTATTATGTTTCCATTATTTGTTTCAAGAAAATTTTCAATTTCCCTCTTAATTTCTTTATTGACCCATTGGTCATTCAGGAGCATATTGTTTAATTTCCATGTGCTTGTATAGTTTCCAAAATTCCTCTTATTATTGACTTCTAGTTTTATTCCATTTTGATCAGAGAGGAAGCTTGATATTATTCCAATTTTTTTGAATGTTTTAAGACTTGTTTTGTGGCCTAACGTATGGTCTATCCTTCAGAATGATTCATACACTGAGGAAAATAATGTATATTCTGGAGCCATTGGATGAAATGTTCTGTAAATATCTATTAGGTCCATCACCACAAGTTATTTTAGGTTTGTACTTCTGAATTTCTCAGCATAGACAAAGTAGAAAACCAGGTAAACTGTATGAAGTGCTACCCACTGGGAAGATTCCTTCACCACTTTTTTTTTTTCAGTGACATTTCATAGTTGACTTTGCTCAGTGGATGTGTAATTGCAGCAGTCTCCTTCTAGGTTGTAAAAACATTATGCTGAACCATCTATAAACTAAGACTTTTTCGTCCTTGCTCAAATTATCAAAGGTAATTATCCATGAAGTCCTGAGTATGGATTAGGGGAAAGGGGACAATAAAGCAGGAGTAGGTGACATAGGAGTGTGACCACCTGCTCCTGTAACTTATTTCTGCCATCCAGGTCTCTACAAGCCTAGTCACATATATACTATTTTCACTTGATGATGATTTGCTTCCATCAGCCAACATTGTAGTTTGTAAGTATAACACCATCTCAAAATGGGTATCTCAGGTCATATGGTTCCTTAATTGTTGTGGGAAGTCAGGGACCCCTGAACGAAGGGACCTGCTGAAGCCATGACAGAAGAACATAAATTGTGAAGATTTCATGGACATTTATCACTTCCCTAATCAATACTCTTACAATTTTCTATGCCTGTCTTTAATCTCTTAATCCCATCATCTTCGTAAGCGGAGGATGTATGTTGCCTTAGGACCCTGTGATGATTGTGTTAACTGCACAAATTGTTCGTAAAGCATGTGTGTTTGAACAATATGAAATCTGGGCATCTTAAGAACAGAATGACAGCAATTTTCAGGGAACAAGGGAGATAACCTTAAAGTCTGGCTGCCTGTGGGCCAGGCAGGACAGCGACATATTTCTCTTATTACCAAAAACAGGGAAGAGAAATATCGCTGAATTCTTTCCCCAGTAAGGAATATTAATAATTAACAGCCCTGGGAAAAGAATGCATTCAGGGGAGGGGGGCTTTAAAATGGCTGCTCTGGGGGTGTCAGCCTTATGCAGTTGCAGATAAGAAAAGAAACATACCCTAGCCTCCTGCAGCGACCCCAGGCTTGCTAGGATTAGGAAATTCCAGCCTGGTGAATTCTAGTCAGACTGGTTCTCTGCTCTTGAACCCTGTTAAGATGTTTATCAATGGCGATGTGTGCATAGGGACCGGGAACCTCATTAGTAATTCTAGTTTTGCCCTGACCTTGTGATCTCACCCTGACCTTCTGACTTGTGATCTTTTGTTGCACTTGAAGCATGTGATCTCTGTGACCCACACCCTATTTGTACACTACCTCCCCTTTGAAAATTGCTAATAAAAACTTGCTGGTTTTATGGCTCAGGGGGCATCACGGAACCTGCTGATATGTGATGTCTCCCCCAGACACCCAGCTTTAAAATTTCTCTCTTTTATACTCTTTCCCTTTATTTCTCAGACCAGCTGACACTTAGGGAAATAGAAAAGAACGTACGTTGAATTATCGGGGGCAGGTTCCCACAATACTTAATGTCTCATACTTAGAGGGTACAGTCTCCATTAGGACCCACTGATAAGCTAGAAACTATTTTTCAAAAGGAAAATAGTTATCCACAAGTTATCTACAGAAGAAGGCACATTTACTTTTTTAAAATTTGGTGGTTCTGTTCTCCTTTAGGATCCTGCCAAAGTCTTTATTCAGCACCTATATTTGCCACAGACACTTTGAGTATCATTCAATCATTGAAAAAATCCAAGAAGACCTACCAAGCATTGTACTTCTTTTTTAATGATAAGTGAGTTCAAGGCTTAACAACTTATCTTGCGCTTTGGAAGGAAGGTACCACTACCATGCTCCAGGTCACTGGCCCCTCTGAAATGGCTTCAAGATAATAGGCCTGTAAATTTTCACTCACAAATGGAAAATTTGCTCTGCTGTTCAAATTATTTAAGCCATGTAGCTTCTCTTTAAAGTTGTGATATTTCAAGGCTCACTAAAGTCCTTGGGCGCTCAGTAAATAGACTTTAAGGATTTAACTTTTCTTTTATCTCTCTCTCTCTCTTTTTTTTGATGAAATGGTTTAGTGGCCACAGGTGGGAGTTGCACCATCAGGGAAATACCCAGGCCTGATGGCAATTACACAACATGCCTGTACACCCTGTCCCTCTCCTATCCTTTGCTCATTGAAGATGTCACTCATTGATCCTGGCCCTCTTTCTGAGCCTGCATATTGTCTCAGTATTCTTAATACAGGCCTTAAGCCAACCAGTTGATAAGAGTTGAAATCTGTTTGCTATTACATGAAACTTCTGCATGAGAATCACGGATGTGTTTGTTAAAAATGCAAATTTCCTGGGCTCACAACAGGGCCTATTGAATAAGAATGGTTGGGCTCAGGAGTTTACTTAACAGGTATTTAAAAAGACAGCTGTAATTTTCTCATCAGCTTTGTTAATCTTTATAGATAGGTTTCTTTGTGACCTAAGGCCCTGACCTACCTTTTCTTATGGTATTTAACTTTAGAAAACTTTCTATTATAACTTCTTTCTCTTCCCCTTTGAGATGTAAATATTCCCAGCCTCTTGCCAGTTTTAAAACCCAAGAATATCTTTCTCAAAGAAAACATAAAAATGGCCCAGAGGTTTATGAAAATATGCTCAACATCACTAATCAGCAGGGGAAAGCAAATAAAAATTACTGTGAAATGCCACCTCATACCCATTAGGATTGCCATTATCAAAAATACAAGAAATAACAAGTGTTGTTCCATTTGCCACAGCATGGATGAAGCTGAAGAACATTATGCTAAATAAAATAAGCCAGACACAGAAAGAAAAATACCACATGATCTTGTAGAATCTTAAAAAATCAAATAGGACAAAATAGGAGACGTAGGTGAAAGGATACAACATAGCAGATATGCAGGATGAACAGTCTAGAGGTCTAATGTGCAGCATGAGGACTAAAGGTAATAACAGTGTTTTATATTTGGGATTTTTGCTAAATGAGTAGATTGTACATGTTCTTGCCACATTCAAAAAAATGGGTAACTGTGAAATGTTGCATATGTTAATTGGCTTCACTATAGTAACCATTTTACTATCTATATATCTCATAACATCATATTATATACTTTAAATATACACAATACAATTCATTAAAAAGAAAAAAAAAAGACCTGAGTGTCATTACTTTGAAATGTAATCATCAAGGGAGTGCCTCTATGACTTACCCTCTGTGGAGGGTAAGAGTGTAACTTCAATAAGTGCCAACTAGAAAGCACAGATGGTCGAATCACGTTGACCAGCCTCCCTTTGACATCCTCCGGTGCTTTCCTACTGACCTTGCTAGCACTTAAAAACTCCCCTGCCTTTTGTTTCATCACATTGCATTAAATCTCTCTCCCCTCTTGGAATAGTCTTGAATAAAGTCTTCCTTTCCTGTTTAAACTGTTTGATGCAATTTTACTTTGATAGTTTCACAGGTGACTTTCATTAACATTCAAATATAAGACTCATCTCTCTAGATACTGAAGGGTAACCTCTAGGGAAATCAGCAGTCATTAACAAACAAACTCCACAAGTACATATTGCTGTTTCTCGGTCATTATCAGTAGGATTTAGTCTTTGAAATGACTTTTTCAACAGGAGGGTTTTAACTAAGCAAAACCTCTTATTTAGTAAATCTGATAACAAACTGCATAAATTTGTCTGATGACTGAGAAGGGCAAGGAGTACGCAGTCTGTAGTAATGACTCAGAATGATGTTAAGCAAACATATAAATGAGATCTTAGTGTAGGGGTAGAATTGGTTTAGAGAAAACTAGAGTAAATTACCAGCATCCAAACTTTGTGTTTTTATCCCATAAAGGCTCTCAGTTCTTCTCATAAAGCAGTCATAAAGCTCCGAGGCATCAATGGCAGATGGCAGAATAACACTGTTAAATGGATATTCTAAGCTATGTTAGGTTGCCTTTCATTTTAAACTGAATTCAACAAGAAGGATGATCTTCCATAGACCGTTCAGTATCTCTGGGCTTCAATTTCTTTACCTGTAAGATAAAGAAGGCTTATCTCACTTTGTAAATATTTTTATGTGTTTTGGTTTCTCTACTCTTCCCTCTTTCTGGTCTCTTCCCTCTAGGAAAGTTAAAGTTTCAATGATTCTATGAGTATGTGAACAAGACTTTTTTAAGTGTGTTTTCAATATTTATGTAATCTAGGAAACCAAAAACTTGAGTTGGGTAAGAATTCTTGTGTGAAATGAGCATTCCCACTGAATATTTTACCCACTGGTCATATTATTTTCAGGTGATTAGATCAGTGTACCATTTGGATTGCATTCAGGACTATTAAAATTATGATAGATACTGAACAACTTGGGACAGAAGAAAAATATGTGGTTATTTTTGTTTTATTATAAGTAGAAATGTCATGCCGCTATTTGGTTTTTCTGTAACAGAAATTACTTGACATTCTGTTTACTTCTTTTCTGGATTCATGAAGATTTTTGCAACAAATATCAGTGTTCATGGTTATCAGTGTTTTATGGGCATAAGCATAAATAAAACCAAAATTTCTGGGACATTTTCCTTCCTTTCATCTATTTATCCATTTATGACATAAATATCGACTGAATGCCTACTATGTGGCATTGCAGAGGCTATGTGCTGATGATAAAAAAATTGAAAAGATTTGGCAAAGAACTATAATATAGAGAGGTAAGTGTTAATGGAGCTAAGTATCAAATATTAAAGGAGCATGGAGCTGGTGTTATGACCTCATGTGGGGAGTGAGGTTTTCTCAGGGAAAGCTTCAGAGATGATTTGACCTGAGCCTTGTACAAAGAGCAAGAATTTGGCACATTAAAAAGAGTTGGGAAAAGAAGAGAGCAGAGGATAAAAAAGTTTAGAGGAAGAAATTTTCGAGAAATGATTTTCTAATCAAAGACACAGAGGACTTTTGTGCCAATTTCCTTATTTGCATTTCCAATAGGAAGTCACTAACCTTGGTTTTACAGTGAAATTCAGTGTGATGCTGATGAAATGATAACTGGGCCATTACTAAGATTCATGAACATTTTCCCATGGAAAATCCTCATAAAGTCTGCTGTTTCTCACAGATTCATGACCCTGTAAAGCAAGAGGCCTATAAAGAAAAACATTTGTGCTCATGAATCTAAAATCTCGTACCCTCTGCTGTGATTATAGCAGGTTGACTTGAACCTCTGTATAACAAGGGAGTGTAAATACAGTCAATGCAGCCCTTCCTTTTTTGGTTAGGGAGTTATGCCTATTTGGTATTTTCTTATTCACTGCAGGTGATATTAAGCACACAGTTAATCAATTTGAGAGGATTATGTCCCTTTAATTTGCAGAATAACAGAAAAATCAATTTGACCAACTAAAACTTGAAAAGCAGTCTTTAAGTGTGGGTATTTTTTTTCAGTTGTCTCTGGGCTTTTCAAGACTAAATTATAACTTTGATGTTCCCCTTTAAGCATGATATTATACCTTATTAGTCAATATTATCAATTCAATGTCCTTTGAAGAAAATCAAAATCAAAATATTTAAAAAGTGATTGGGATATAATACGTTGTTTATTAACAGTTATCAAAACTTTCCTAAGAATGTGTACCACATGCTATGGGTAAATTAAAATGATACTATTTAGATCACTGCACCATCTCTAGTAAGTTGAATATGTTTCGGTCTTAAATGAATCTTTGTTGAGATTAATAATAATTAAAGACACTTTGCTTCTATCATCATAAATTTAGGACATTGGGAAAATATGTATTTTTAAAAATTGTATTTTCTTTAATTTAAATAGCAATGAGAAAATGTTAGGAAGCTCAGTGGTATCTTCCAGGAGATTTATACTTCTCACTCAATTTCTTGATTTTAGATTTCTTTCCAATAGAAAAGCTTAAATTTTGGCACACTTTAAAGCCTAAAAAGATATTCAGTGGTCACTGAAGGGAGAAACCCTATTTACAAAGATGTTTAGAGCCCGCAGGTTCTTAAGGGATTAAGGATCTTATTTCACCCCTTCTTATTGGAAAAAGAGGAATTAAGTGATGCATGTACAACCTAGATCCCAGAGTTTTGTGCCTAAGGAATACGTAAAATTTTATGAACTGATTTATGCACTTTCCAAGTTGGATTTGTTATACGTACAGGTATCAGTTTCTTAGTTTTCTCAGTGTTTTTAGGAGCTTTAATACAGGATATTCTTTTCATAATTTGATTGACTTGTGTTGCTCAAAATTTTCTGAAAAAATGATTTAATGTTTTGCAAGTAAAAATGATGCATGTTCTTGTTGACTTTGCTTAGTTTCAATAGGAAGAAAAGAACTATCATATAACATCTAGTACATTAAGAATTAAATTCTAGTTTGGTTTCTTCCATCAGAGCAAGAAAAGTACAAGCAAACCCTGATTTAATGATGGTTCAACTTACAATTTTTTGACTTTATGATGGTGCAAAAATGATACATAATTAGTAGAAACCATATTTCAAGTATCCATACAGCCACTTGGTTTTTTACTTTTAGTACAGTATTCAATACATTATGAGACATATTCAACATTTTATCTTAAAATAGGCTTTATGTTAGATGATTTTTCCCATCTGTAGGCTAATGTAAGTGCTCTGAGCAAGGGTAAGGTAGGTTAAGCTAAGTTACAATGATTGATAGGTTAGATGTGTTAAAAGCATTTTTAACTGAACAATGTTTTCAAGTCACAACGAGTTTATGTGGACATAATCCCATTGTAATTCAAGGAACATCTGCAGACTACCGCGGAGAGAAAACAAGGTATACTACATCTGAATAGTCCCTTTGTGTATTGGGAGAGTAAAAATCTTGGTAGTTCTCACAGAATTTTTAGAAGAAAACACATTTTTCCTGATGAAATGAAAATGGGGCTCTTTTTAAGGTAAGGATTAACTAATTGAGAATACAAAGAAATATTGCACTCATCTGAAGGTGAGACGTTAATCAGTTATTAGGTTAGAGAGTACAGTTCATAAAACTACTCTCTCTTCTGATACCAATTGCAAGTTTGAGGGTTCTCAAGACTGCCTTCAGGTTTGATAAATTGCTATGAAGACTCACAGAACTCACTAGAAGCTGTTATACTCAAGAGTTATGGTTTATTATAGTGCAGAATACAAATTAAAATCTGCCAAGGGAAGAAGTGCATAGGAGGAGTCCAGAAAACTACCAAACGTGGAGTTTCCATTGTCCTCTCCCTGTGGAGTCATGGCGAACATTACCTTACCAGCAAGAATATGTGACAACTGTGACAGCATGTACAGAGTATTGCCAACCAGAGAAGTTCATCTGAGCGTTGATGTCCAGAGTTTTACTGGGGCTCCATGGTTGACTGCTGAATGGCTGCCCCTTAGCCTTCATCTCCCTAGGCATAGATGCCACGTCTCAAAGCCCCCATCATAAATCACATTGTTAGACTGTTTGGTGGCCAAGGCCCCAAGTAAACAAAGACACACTTCCTGGAGATCACCTCCCAGGTAGTGAGGGCAAAAGTCAGACCTTTCTTTGGGTAAGATTAACTCTAATACACAGAAACCAATGTGGATAACTGGAGGAAAGAGCTGGATATTTTGAAAGTGAAGTTTCCTTTTCAGAATGTGACCTTTTTTTTTTTTTTTTTTTTTTTTTTTGCTGCAGAAGCTACATAAGTAGTCAAAAATGATCAGTTAGGAATCAGATCTTAGTTTATGTTCCCTTTTGTATGTCTGCTAGGCATGTAATCCAAAAGCTGTTTTATTTTCTTAGCTTCACTTTCAAGGATGATGAAACTAGAAAAATCAACCTTGCCTATTTCCCTCAATTGTAGTGAAACCTAATAATAAAAGGTAAAATAGCTTCACAAAGTACCATATAAATGCACATTATAATATTTAATATCTCTGAAGAAGAGTTTGCAGTTATAAGTTATCAAACTCTTTGAGTTATTAATTTTCAAATTGAAATTTTAAGAATATTGTCAGCAAGGGACATGACTGTTTTAAGTAAAATTTAGGGCTACAATATAAAGAATAAATACTTAAATATTTTACTTCAGATATATAATTACCAGCAATAGAGAAGAGGGCATTTTTATGGATAAAGCTCTTTTACTCTGCTAAAGTAAAAAAGTGTGAGCTTTAAAGAGAAATAATCCCAGAAACATGATATCACTAGGGGACAAATTATTCATATAATGCGTTGATCTACACATCTTATAGGGTTCCTGTTATTATTAATAGTGAAATATTTAACCATGGCAGGGACATATTATGCTAATACATTTTATATTGTGAATAATAATGTCAAATATAATTTCTAGTTAGCTAGTAAAAAGCTGCCTTTGAATAAGACCCTGTACACCTTGGGTATATAGGCATTATTTTAATTTGTTTAGCAAAATGCAAGTCCAGAAAAATAATACTAGTACTTTTTCAAAATTGTTATCATTTGAGAAGCTGAATAACCAGCAGTTATATTCCAGTTACATGCAGAACATTTCATTTACAGAATACTTGTAGGAAGAAAATATATCTATGCACACCCATGGACTTTGCTAGCGGTTATAAACTTGATATATTGTCCTGGTTTGTTCTTTTGTTGGAAAAAGAATAGAGAAAAATTATCCATCTGGCTCCTGTCCTGAAGTTGAGCCCAAGAGGGAGGCGATGTAGGGTAAAGACTTAGAATCTTTGCACGAAATGAATGTCTTGCTGACACTGTGAAGCTGTGTATACTTATGAAATGCCAAGGTTCTCTGCATGATCCCTGTTACCCACCTCTAATTCTTTCACACACAAGGTCTTCCAGATGTTCCTAAGGAGAATGTGTCTCTTTAAAATAAAAGTTATATCAGCCATCATTTTCCACATATTCCTATGGCACCCATTTGCAAGACTTTGTAATAAATTCCCAAACATCTGCAGATAGTATCTCCATAATTACTTTTGAAATTACTAGCCACCTGTCAGCACAGAGATTACTACTATGAAGAATGTCAAATGGGAATTAAAGTTTTTTTTATTAGGTCACTAGCATTCTACCATAGACATATTGTGGACAGATAGGACCATTTCAGCACACAATTTTATTAGGTACAATAAATTTGAAGTTTACATGTTCCACAGTTACTGCATATGCATATTTACTGTGTCCGTATGTATTCAGCAGTAACTGAAAACTGCTTAGGATGGCAGTAGTACCTTGGGGTTTGAGTTTCAGATGAAAAAGAGATGTTCAGCTTCTTCATTTCTTGTACAAAAATACATTTGCTTAAAAAGCAACTGGAGCTACTTAGGACACATTATGCTGCTTTGCCTCATGGAAATGCTGTGAAATTTAATTTTGCAAATGCAAAACTGTATGGGAAAGGATAACTCCTAAGATTTATCCTAGGAGGAGAGAATAAAAGAGTTAGAAAGCCGAAGCACTAGTTTGATGTAAGTGGGGAAATAGCTATGAAATATCTCATGGTGCCCATGTGAGAAATAAGAGCAAGGGAGATTGATTTGCCCTTGACCTCTGCTACCCTTCCAGGCCTAATAGCTAGCTAATATTTGAATGCCTGTGTTGTGACAGGCCTTATGTCAAGCACTTTATGTGTTATGTCATTTAATATGCAAAACCACCTACAGAATTAGGAATTACTATTATTACTGTTATTGTTATTGTTACCTCCAGATTACAGTTTTAAAAGATAAAAAAATCAAAGTTTTACCATGATCACATAGCTAGTCAGTGGCAAAACAGGGACTTCTACCATCACTATTGAGTATGCAAAGTCACTAATTCTCAGTGTTGCTAAACCTAGTGGCCATTTCTCAGTCCTCTTCTTGTTTGACCATTAGTAGAATTTGAATAATAGAATATATACTTGAAGTATTTTTTTCTCTCTTCGCTCCAGGGATAGCATATACTCACTATATTACCCATTCTGGAAACTTCTTCAATCTTAGATGGTGCTTCCTCATCTCCTCAGGGCTCAGTTTTGATCTTTTCTTTCCCATTCACGCACTGACAGGATGATTTCATCTAGTAGTTTCAAAACATGCGATACCAGTTCTAGGCAAATGACTCCTCAAGTACATCTCCAGTATGGTCTCCTCCAGACTCAGGGTCTCCTCTAGAGTTAGCTATCTTCTGTCTCTCCCTCTTTAGCTGGCTAGAGAGAATAAGACCTGAAGTTCCAGTGTGGACTTAGAGGCCACTTAGGTCTTTAGTGTAATACAGAGCAAATTTCAGCTTCCTAGAGTAGGCTTCACTTGAGTTTAGGGCTCCAAACCCAGCTAATAATAAAGTTAGTTTTTTCACTGTCTTCCAGTATTCCCTGTGTTCTGCTTCCCTTAAGGGCCATACGGCAAGGGACAGCTATGGTCTGGGGCAGAATTCATGCATTAAATCTAAATTCCATCTCAACTTTTAACTGTTCAACTTGCCCATTATTACACTTTTTGAGGGTAATTATAGTTGTATTGAATCTTGAGCATGTATAGTAGTATTTTTAGATGATGGCTTTTTGGTGGAATTTGAATCACTCCTATATGATATGACATACTAAGATATGGTATAATATATACACTTTGTATGAAGTATAGGAATACCTCAGAGATACTGTGGGTTTGGTTCCAGATTACCACAATAAAGTGAACTACCACAAAAAGCAAGTCACACGATGTTTTTAGTTTCTCAATGTATATAAAAGTTATTTTTATATTATACTGAGGTCTATTAAGTGTGCAATAGCATTATGTCTAAAAAATGTATATACCTTAGTTAGAAATAATTTGTTGCTAAAGTCTATCATCCAAGCCTTCAGTAAGCCATAGTTTTTGTTTTGTTTTGTTTTGTTGCTGTTGGAGGGTCTTTCCTCAATGTCAATGACTGCTAACTATCAGCATGATGGTTGCTAAAGGTTTGGTTGGCTGTGGCAGCTTCTTGAAGTAAACCAATAAGTTTGAAGTCTTGAAGTTGTATGCCAACAATAGTGTTTAGCATATCAATTGACTCTTTTTTTCACAAAAGATTTCTCTGTAGCATGTAATGCTGTTTGATAGTATTTTACTCACAATAGAATATTTTTCAAAATTGGAGTCAATCCTCTCAAACCCTGCTGCTGCTTTATTAACTAAATTTATGTCATATTCTAAATCATTTTTGTCATTTTGACAATATCCACAGCATATTCACCACAAATAGATTCCATCTCAAGAAACCACTTTTCTTTTGCTTATCCATAAGAAGCAACTCCTCATCCATTCAAGTTTTATCATGAGATTTCAGCAATTCAGTCACATCATTAGGCTTCACTTCTAATTCTAATTATCTTTCTATTTCTACCACACAAGCAGTTACTTTCTCCACCTGTCTTGAACCCTTCCAAATCATCCATGAGGGTTGGAACCAACTTCTTTTAAATTCCTGTTAATGTTGTTATTTTAACCTCTCCCATGAATCACGAATGTTCTTAATGGCATCTAGAATGGTGAATTCTTTCCAGAAGGTTTTCAATTTGCTTCACCCAGATCCATCAGGTAAATCACTATCCATGGCACTTATAGCCTCACAAAATATATTTCTTAAATAGTAAGATTTTAAAGTCAAAATTACTCCTTGACCAATGGGATGCAGAATGAGTGTGTGTTAGCAGGTGTGAAAATAGCATTAGTCCCCTTGTACATCTCTATTAGAGCTCTTGAGTGACCAAGTGCATTGTCAAGGAGCAGTAATATTTTGAAAAGATATTTCTTATGAGCAATAGTTCTCAACATTGGGCTTAAAATATTGAGAAAACATGATGTAAACAGTTGTACTGTTTACAGGCTTTGTTGTTCCATTTAAAGAGCACAGGCAGAGTAGATTTAATATAATTCTTAAGGCCCCTGGGATTTTCAGAATAATAAATAAACATTGGCTTTAACTTATTTACCAGCTGAATTAGCCCCTAACAAGAGAGTAGGCTTGTCTTTTGGAGATTTGAAACAAGGCATTGACTTCTCCTCCTTAGCTATGAATGTCCTAGATAGTATCTTTTTCCCAAGAAGACTTTTTTTTGGCCTACATTAAGAATGTTTAATGATTTGAAAATCTACAATGGTGGCTGTGTAGCCACCCTCATCAATTATCTTAGCTAGGTCTTCTGTATAATTTGCTGAAGTTTTTCTGTCAGCATTTGCTGTTTCATCTTGGACTTTTATTTTATGGAGATGATTTCTTTTCTTCAACCTAATGAATGAATCTCTGTTAGCTTTCAACTTTTCTTCTGCAGCTTTCTCACTTCTCTCAGGCTTCATGGAATTGGAGAGAGTTACAGGGTGCTCCGAATTAGGCTTTGGCTTAAGGGAATATTATGGCTGATTTGATCTTCTATTTGGACTACCCAAACTTTCTCCATATGAGCAATAAGGCTGTTTGTTTCACTTTCTTATAATTTATGGAATAGCACTTTTAATTTCCTTCAAGAACTTCTTCTGTGTGTTTACAACATAGCTAACTATTTGATGCAAGAGGCCTTTCAGCCTTTCTCAGCTTTCAACATGCCTTCCTCACTAAGCTTAATTATTACTAGCTTTTGACTTAAAGTGGGAAACATGCAACTCTTTCTGCCACTTGGAGACTTAGAGGTCATTGTAGGGTTATTTATTGGCCTAAATTTAATATTACTGTGTCTCAGGGAATAAGAAGGCCTGAGGAGAGGGAGAGAAATGAGGGTACGATTGGTCAGCAGAGCAGTCAGAACACACACATTTATTAAGTTTGTCATCTTATATGGACACAATTCATGCTGCCCCAAAACTGTTACAGTGGTACCATCAAAGATCCTTGATCGCAGAGTAACAAAACAGATATAATAATGAAAATGTTTGAAATATTTCAAGAATTACCAAAATGTGACACAAAGACATGAAGTGAGCACAGGTTATTGGAAAATGGTGTCAATAGGCTTGCTTGACACCAGGTTGCCACAAACCTTCAATTTGTAAAAAATACAATAACTGTGAAGCATAGTAAAATAAGCTATGACTGTAATAAAATACTAATTGTCTTGATGCTTTTGAATAATGGGCGAGAGTTTCACAAATAGAAGAAATGACATATTCACGGCTATGTTGATGAGCACAAGCAAGCACATCTGTGAAGTGACAAGTAGCATGGCAGGTGCACAGGACACACATAGAGAGTGCTAGAGATGATGCCAAAGGTGGGAAGAGTAAGAAACATTAAGTGACCTGGACTTTGAAGGGGCCTGTAAATGACATGATACAATGGAGTCGGCAAAACTAAATATCCACTTTCTTAACATTAAGGCTCACATGAGAGAGCGTGGATATGTGGCAATGGTGGGCTTCCTTGGACTGAAGCCCAGAATTAGGTAGATTTATTCACTTTGTCAAAGGCAGTACTGAACAGCTACAGACCACCTCACATGGAGCATTGTAAGGAGGAGAACAGAATATCTGCTCTCTAAGAGTTCCACTGAGAATAGAAAAGAAAGGAATTAGTCTTTCTCAAACTTCTCCATCAAAAAATGAACGCTACTTCAATGAAGAGGATTAAGAAGTAGGTTAAAAGACCTAGAGTGTTCAGTAAACAAGAGGAGTGGAGAAGAAACATTGCACCCACATCTGCCCCAGGATTTAATTCTTTAGGCATTGGAAAATGAAGAACTTTTAAACAGGAACTCAAAGCATATTTGTTTGGTGGTTGTATGTGTAGTTTGGTAGATAGATGTACAGCATTTGGGGCCTTGAATGTTAAACGTCAAATATTTTAAATGAATTTAGTAGGCAGCAGAGAGGCATCCACATTACTGATCAAAAAGTGATTCATCTAGAAGTGATGTGCAGAATTAAAAGGATTTCCGATAAACTTCAAGAGGGGATCCTGAATAGGAAGCAATGGTCATAGTGACAGGCAGTAACTGGAACTATGTAGGTGTTTTAGAAATGCAAAGAAAGAACAGATGTGAGTGATATTAGTGAAGAATGGATCAACAGAACTTGATGAGTGGTTGGAGAGAGAAAGAGGGCTAATGAAACATCAGCCTTGGGTTACTTTACCCAGGTGATCAGAATACCATAGCAAATGAAAAGGAGTGGAGAAGAAGGTATTGGCTGGAGGAAAGAAATTCAGGGCAAGTATATACTAGAAACACATTAGATAATTGTCAAAAAACGGTGGTTATAGAGACAATACATTATGTAAAACCCTTCTTCTTTGACAATTATATTGAACTTAATGTGAAGACTAATGTTTATTGAAGAGGCTGCCTGAGATGAAGGAGAAGAATTGGAAAAGTATACCAGTAAAAATGGAGGATGTTGACAGTTTGCTCAAAACAGAGATACTCTTGAGGTCAGTAGAGAAGTAGGGTGGAGGGAGGGAGTCAGAAAGGAATGGGAGCTTGGAAAAAGCTATCCATAAAAGGGTTTGTGCCAAGGTTACCAAGTGTATTAGTCAGAGTTCCTTAGAAGGACAGAACCAATAGGATAGATTTCTATATGAAGGGGAGTTTACTAAGGAGAACTGACTTGCACAATCACAAGGTGGAGTCCTGCAATAGATCATCCGCAAGTTGAGGAGCAATGAAGCCAGCCTGAGTCCCAAAACCTCAGAAGTGGGGAAGACAACAGTGCAGCTTTCAGTCTGTGGTCAAAGGCCAGAGAGCTCCTGGCAAACAGTGGTGTAAGTTCAAGAGTCCAAAAGCCAAAGAACTTGTAATCTGATGTTCGAGGGGAGGAAACATCCAGCACGGGAGAAAGTTGAAAGCCGGAAGACTCAGCAAGTCAGCTTCTTCCACCTTCTGCCTTTTCTTTAAGCCATGTTGGCAGCAGATTGCATGGTGTCCACTCACATTGTGGGTGGTCTTCTTGAGAAAGAGTCTTCCTCTCCAAGTCCACTGACTCAAATGTTAATCTCTTCTGGCAACACCCAGAAACACCAGGATAGACCCAGAAACAATACTTTTCCTCCTTCAATCCAGTCAAGTTGAAACTTAATATTAACCGTCACTCCAAGTGTGAATGAAAGATAGTGTTAGAAGTTAGATATTTTTTTTTTCTTTAGTACCGTCAAGTAAAGTTACTAGAAGCTTGATAAACCTGGATGATTCAAAAGAAGGTACATTTTAGGAGTCTATGTGTGAGACCCTGAGAGTCAACGCACACAATAGACGTATCTCCTGCCACTTGGATAGACTGAATGCAAGAGAATTTTGAGCCACTGATTCCTTTCTCTTTTACTTCACTTTGCTTACATTCATGAGTAAAATCTACAGAACAAAATAATGTGTGTAGAATTAATGATCAGAAACCATAGTTCTAACAAATGACTATAATTGGACCCTGGAGTCTTGAAGTCTTTGAAGAAAAGCAGGTGTATCACATTTCTAAGTATTTCCGGTGTCTAAGCATTCAATATCCAGAAAGTCAGTGCTTCAAAAATATTTCTTTTAGCAAGTTTTAAAAGAAAATTTTAATCCACAATATGGTAAAGTCTTGTGATTCTTCCCATGGTGTGTTGAGTTTGTCTGCCAAGTGAGACTGACTTTTACCATATGCATCAGAACTCAGTTGTATATTAGGTGGCTTAGGGGGATATTCCAGGAAACATTTTTCTACTTGTCATTTGGTGTAGAGGAACTTATAGGAATGCTTATTTGCCTACCAATTAGCAAACAAGCCTTCTAATATGTCACTTGCTATTTTGTGGTCACAAAATCCACATTCAATAACTGTCATTTAAAAAAGAAAACAATGTTACAGGTTAGAATAGAATAAACTCCCTCTTTTCTATTTCAGAGGAATTGTTTTTCTCTTGAAATTAAAACATTGGTGAGACATTAGATTATTACATAGAATAGACCAAACTTCTACTCAGTGCAAGGATCCCTTTTATAGAATCCATGCTAGTTGATATCCAGCCTCTGCTTGAATAATTCTTTAGAGCAGATCTTTTTTTTTTTTTTTTTGCATTGCATCAAAACCTACATTTTAGTTTTATCAGATCTATCAATTGATAGTCAGGCCTACTTTTTGATACTTTGATCTATCTCTTATCTCAAATTTCTTTAAATATTTGAAGGTAGGCATTCTGTCATGGTGCCTCAGATGTTTGTCTGCTGTTTGTTGGGTGTAAAGTGTGTTACCTCTACTACTGTTCACGTAGCATGGCTTCCAGTTCTTTTGGCATCTGGGATGTACTCTTCTAGATAACTTATTTAATTGAAGTCCCTGTTATTGAAGAAGTAGCTATTACTTCTGTTACAATATCATTTAGCCAACATCATTTAATTTCCCCCCATATTTCAATAAAAATCATTTTGAAAATGCCTTAATATAAAAAATTAGCCAATTTTGTTTTAGACTATAGATGAGGTCTTGACTTGCTAAAAGTGAATGAGGCCTGACTCAAAACAGGAATTTCAGATATAAAAAGTGTAACTTTCTATTTCTTCTACTTCTTATCTACTGTTCAGAGATATAAACTTCCATGAATTAGAAAGCCAGAAGCAAATGTTTTGTTGTTTAAGAATTGTTTTATAAGTTGAACAAGGCCAATTTACTTCTTTCCAGACCATCCTTACAATATTCTCTTTCTGTATTTATTGAGGGACTATAATTTCTAGCATATGAAGCATGGCCTCTGGTGGAGGGAACAGGCAGTGGGACATGGGGTTCTGGAAGGTATAATGCATTGTTAGAATGGATAGTGTGAGGAGAAGCCTCTGGGGCTCTGCATTTTTTGAATTATAGAAAGTTCCTGGGCAGCTAACAAAGCTATCAGCCTCCATTCATGAAATGGGACACATCACTGGCAATCTCTCTTTCCAGGCAGCACAATCATATCTGTTTGAAATCATGTTTATTTAGAAGATGCAACTTCCTGATTTTCTTTCATGGTCTCTCCAGAGTGAGCTCTAGGATTGTAGTTGTCTATTTTGGGTATTACAAGCATACCATGTAGAACCATCTCTAAACCTAGCCAATTTTTTTTTCTTCCTCAGTCAACTGGTCACAGGCACTTCCCATGAGAACACAGATGCAGGTTGCAGGAGAGGAGAGGAGAGGAGATAATGTAGCCAGGAATAGGGTCCATGGATATCTGAGTCACTTGCTCATGCAACTGACTTGTAGGTTCAGGACCTCTCAAGCCTGATTTTGTACATTCTACTTATGTTTGATGATTAATGCTACAGTGCAGGCACAAATTTATGGTGTGATGATTCAGACAACACGCAATCCATAATAGGAATCTCAGGTCACACGGTAACTTTATGGTTGATGATCAAGTATTCACCTCTACTAAGGCCTATAGTATGACAAAAGGAGAATCATGATCTCCAGAGGAAGGCAGAGCATTGCTTAAGATCTAACAGGTCTGTGCTATGATTTACCTGTAAAGGCCTGATAAAAGCTCTGTACAGCATTCCTATCTGCCAAAGAGACTTGAAGCACCTGTGGTTTAACCGGATCGTATAACCCAAGTCTCGGAGCAGCTTGCAGGTCATTCTGGAAAAATTGCGGTGCTATATCTTGCTCTGAGTGTCAGTCAAAACGGGCAATTTTTTGGGTTACTTGGAAAAAGTTCAGAGTCGCATGCCCGGAAAAGGTACATGTTATCTCTATAATCTAAATAGGGCCATTAGAGACTATTTCTTTCTGAGTGGTAGAGGGAGTCAGACAGCAGTATGACCTTCACCGTGGAAGGAATATGAGCTTAGAATGATTTTTACAGATTTATATGTCAAAAATGGCATTGAAAATAATAAAAAATTTAAATTTATGCCAAATAACATTTTATTGAAACATAGCCATTCTCATTTGATTACATACTCTGTTTCTGTATATAACAGCAGAGTTTATTAGTCGGACAGAGGTGGTATAGATCATAAAACCTAAAATATTTGCCATTTGCCCCTCTATAGAAAAAAATTATTGCCTCCTGTAAAATACAATTCTAGGCTAATAAATCTATAGAATCAAAATTAAATGGGAAAATTCTTGGGATAATGTGAAAAACCAAAACTTAAGTAATAAATTTGTTGACTTGAAAAACATTCAATAAATGATGAACAAATTTAGAAGTGCTGTTAAGGAATTGTTTCTTGAGATTGTGGATCTATGTTGTTTTTATAGGTGACTCCATGTAACATTTGCAAATAAAAAATATTAAAATTATCCCAACTGGATTCACAAAGTCAGTATAATTTTGCATCCCAAATGATTAATTGAAAACAAATAATGTTAAATGATGTTAAAAATAATGTTTTAAACCTTCTAAAAAATTAGAGGATTGGGGCTGGGCGTGGTAGCTCACACCTGTAATCCCAGCACTTTGGGAGGCCAAGGTGGGCGGATTACCTGAGGTCGGGAGTTCAAGACCAGCCTGACCAACATGGATAAACCCCATCTCTACCAAAAATACAAAAATTAGCTGGGTGTGGTGTCATATGCCTGTAATCCCAGCTACTCGGGAGGCTTAGGCAGGAGAATTGCTTGAACCCAGGAGAAGGAGGTTGCGCCTCCTGGGTTCAGTCACACCACTGCACTCCAGCCTGGTCAACAAGAGTGCAATTCCGTCTCAAAAAAAAAAAAAAAAGAAAAAAAAAATTAGAGGATTGGGTAATCAAATTTTGGTGTGTTAACTAGTTGGAAAATTATTATATAGCCAATAAGACATATAAATATAAATATAATGTTATAGGATGTAAGTTTCAAGTGATATAATGTTAAGTGAAAAAAGTCATATATAAAATTGTTTCTACCCTACATCGCTTCCCTGCATAAAACACATAGATGGAACCAAAGACTTATAAACAAACCTACCAATGCTGACCCTGATCTTGTTAGGGTGTTGAAATTATATAAGATTATTTTTCTTGGTTTTAAAAATCTATTTGAATAAATATTTCATAATGTGATTGTAGTCACTTTATGATAAAATAAAATTTTAATTAAAAAAATTTTAAAT
The DNA here is from genome assembly GCF_000951035.1 of Colobus angolensis palliatus. Taxonomy (NCBI): domain Eukaryota; kingdom Metazoa; phylum Chordata; class Mammalia; order Primates; family Cercopithecidae; genus Colobus; species Colobus angolensis. The sequence goes on along the minus strand of NW_012114544.1, from coordinate 1,176,769 downwards.
GAATTACTGATAGATTTTGTGGGAAATTTATTTTCTGGACTATACACAGTATTTTCTTTCCCCTGCTAAATTTTATTATGTGAACTTTGGCTTATCCTTATAGTACATTAAATTTTTTTTCATTGTTTAGTCATTTGACATTAATGTTTATTTCCTTATGACATCTATAGGTTTGATGAATATATCTTTTACTTTGCCTTTATCTATATTGCACATAAAATAAAAATATTTACCACTAAGTAAAACCACTGTCTTGAAGTTCTTGATGTACCTTCTAAATGTCAAATGCGGAAGACTATCTCAGTTCTCATTTTTCTGTCTTATAGAGTATTTGACCTCTGCCCCCTAAAGTTTTCTTTCTACTGAACTACAGCCCTGTCCCAGTTTTCTACCATTATTTCTAGCATCTCAATGGAAACATTCACTAAGGTTTTATATCTTGTTTCTCATTATTTTCCTTGGGTATCTTTCCCACTTCTTATCTCTACATATCACCTCTGTGAAGATTACTCCCAAATATCTATTTCAGGCCTTCCCTCTGAGCTCTGAATAAGTATGTCTACATGTTTGCTTAAGAGTTCAACCTGGTAGTTTTGCTGGAACTTAAACTCAGCATTCCCCAAACTCTCTTCATTTCCTCTGGTGTCAGCATTCTTCTTGTCCTCTAACTTTGGAGTCATATTTACCCCTCTTCCATTTTCCTGTATCTATTAATAGTTAGTTGCCATTAGGTGCAATCCACCTAAGTGGCATTTCTTGCTCTTTCTACCCATACTGAGAGGCAATGTGCAGAGTTGTTAAGGGTGTGGCCTCTGGAGACAAACTGCTTGAGTTTGCTGTGATCTAGCTCTGTGACTCTGGGCAACGTTTTTAAGCTTCTGATCCTCAGGTCCCTCATTTGTAAATTGGAGAAGGTAATATTATTAGCATATTATCTCACATAATCATTTTGAAGATTAAAGGATAACGTATGTTATGACCTCGGATGACTGCCCAGGATAGTAAGTCCTCAATAAAGCTTGCCTATTATTATTATTTTCATTCTAAGTGCTACCACCTTCATTCAAATTCTTTTAATGTCTCAGAGCTGTTGCATTGTGTCATATGGTGGATTCCCTGATTTCTGAAGAGTAAGTCTATATTATTTTATTTGAGATACAATTTTAAAATTTATATGAAACCCACTGAATTCTGCCAAGATTTATGCCTCATGTGACATCTGACGATCTGATGAACCAAACAGGAAACATGCAAAGTAGCGACATTGTATTCCCATCCTCTAGTGGGACATTTAGTATGAGACTAGCAGGTTAAGAGGAGGCCTCAAAAAAAAAACAAAAATCCAAAGACAGATGTATAGTTTGGAATGCACAAATAAAACAAAACAAAGTGCTCACGTAATGTCAACGCAGGCAAAATTAGCTTAGGGAGAAGTTACGGATCAGAAGATCCCAGAGCAGGGAAATGGGAAGCTGTGGTGTAGCCTCAGGACATCTCTGTGAGGGTTATTTGGTTATGCAACAACATCAAGTAATTCCTCTCTGTAGAGTCATATGCACCCTGGATTACCACATACAACAAGAGACACAGAGTTCCCCTTTCTGTTTTTCTTTCACTGGCAGCCAACCACTTGTAACCTCACTCAAGTCATTAGCTCAGAATGAATACCTCATTTATATAATTGCTTTACATGCTTCTTTTGCTAATTTGTAGCTGTTTATCTCCCTGAAAGACATTTATGATATTTCCCCATTCTCAGTTTGTATTTAATACTACTAATTTTAAATGGTTCTATTTTGAGTTTCTGACCAAATGTGCATTTTAAAGGGATGATTTTAAAAGCACAGAAAGAATTCTCACAGCTTAGAGTTTCCTTGCATCACACTTTCTCTTGAAATGGCACCTGGGAAATATTGACAATTTTATTGTAGTCTACTTCCTCTTGTCTTGTTGCTGATTTCTATCTGTTTCTGTCAGCTATGAAAGATTTATCCATATGCTGAAGAACTGTGAAATAGTTTATGAACTTTTCAGAAAGAATGATTGAATATTATGTAAGAGCTTAACTTTGTAGATTTATAATAGGCCTGTGACAATAGAATTCAGTTGCTGCTAGAGCTCCCTGGTTTTGAGCATCATGAAAATACACCATCTTTGGTGCACTGACACATTTGATAATTTCCTACATCCGGAAATGTTGAGTTGGATCTTTTATTGTGCTGTCCATTGAGGGGAGCAGAAGGTACATTTAAGCTGGTCTAAGATCAGGAACAGAGAGGTAAGTAAGATGTAAATATCTATCTATCTATCTGTCTGCTTGTGTGTGTGTCTGTCTGTCTGTCTACCTATCTACCATCTATCCCTGCAGCCCCTCTCTCCATCATGCTGATAAACACTGATAATCAGTGTCCTACTCCTGCATCATCCCTTATAATTGCCTTTATCTTCTCCCAACAGGATGCAGTATTGAATAGTGTCAAGAGCAGAGATTATGGAGTTAGATAGATCTGAGTTTTAATCGATCAAAAGCTACTGTTTATTTGCTGTGTGATCATGGGTAAATTGGTCATTAAGTGCTTCTGCAGGTTGTAATGAGGGTTAAGTAGAGAAATGTATATAAAAACTTGACCCACAAAGATGTAAAGGGTGAACAGTCTGTCTCTCTTTTAATTTTTATTTTTTTTGAGCCAGTCCTTTGACCTGCACTTCCCAAATCTCTCTTTAAATCTAATTGACTGACTCTGAGGTTTTATTTTTTTCTGGGTGAACCACTTCTCCCCTTTTTCCAAGGCTAAGGCTTCAATTCTCAATCTTTGAAATTTTCACTTTATTTATCCTCTTGTTCTTGGCTTGAGGCTTCTGGAAGATTTGTTTAATTGCCAAATCTTATAAGAAATCTCTGGTCAGAGGGACATATATATGGGAGACAGAGAAGGAGGCAGGAGAAAGTCAGGGAAAATTTTTCTTTAAATTTTGCGTGTAGCATCCCAGAGGAGGGTTATGCTGACACCTGTTAAGTTCTGAAGATCAAAAGCAAGTTATGTAGCCTCATGCATAGGTAATAACTTGCTTCAGTCCTAGGGCAAGACGATGTCATGTTTCATCAACTAGGGACAAACATCACAAATTTAGGTGTCACTCCATCATTTTTCTCACCATAATTACATTTATTTATCTACCTGTAGTAATGTTAAAACTTTACATTCTTGTTTAATTTTAATCTAGCTATTTAAAATATCTACCTTTGTCCTAACTGAGTAAGCACTGTCTGTCATGGTATAAATGGTTTCTATGGGGTAGAGGGATTGCTAAATTTCAAAAATGATTATCATATACAAAATGTATTTCTTTGATGAGAAGGAGCTGTATAAGTCAAGGTCTAGTGAGGAGATAAAAACCACACTAGTAATTCTAACAGAG
>NW_012114544.1:1132473-1173299 GCF_000951035.1 Colobus angolensis palliatus | reverse complement strand
GAGAAGGAGCTGTATAAGTCAAGGTCTAGTGAGGAGATAAAAACCACACTAGTAATTCTAACAGAGGATTAATATAAAAAGTGTTAAATAGGTATTGGAGCACTGGAAAGGCAAAAAAGAAAAACTGGGTATTGCAGAGTTATTAATTGCAGGAAGCAACTACTACTCCCAGGGCTTGGGGAATCAAGGGAAGAAGCTATGGAGCTGGGACTCAGACCTCTGGCTGGCAGGTACTGGCATTTCTGAACAGGCTGCTGTGGGAAATGTGGGAAAAGCTAGAAATGTAAATGACTGATGCCACTGGAATGAACTGCTACTGCCAGAGTGAACAGTCATTGCCAGGGTTAAGCTGGTAGGAACAGCACACGAACAGGAAGAAACAGTTTCTTCTCTCTTCTTAAAAATTTTATTTTGAGTTGACAAATAATAATTGTATGTATTTGTGGAGTACAATGTGATGTTTTGCTATAGCTCCAACCTTGAATCCTCCATCTAATGCTCCCATTAACAAAGCCTAACCGAGAATCAGCCAGCAAAGCTGAAATGTGGTTTGCAGACACGTATCCTGACAGCACAAAGCAGAGTATAGAACAGTGGGTTGAAATGGAAAAATATTAACTAAATTACCATCTCAAGAATTTATGTGATTACACTGTGATGTTTCAGTGCATATATACATTGTATGGAAATTAAAACAATGATCAACATATATACATTTTAAAATTAATGAAAAAAAGAATTTAAAGAACATAGATTATTCTTTTTTTCTTTTGAGATGGAGTCTTGCTCTGTCACCAGGCTGCAGTGCAGTGGCACAATCTCAGCTCACTGCAACCTCTGACTCCCTGGTTCAAGTGATTCTCCTGTCTCAGCCTCCTGAGTAGCTGGCATTACAGGCACACACTACCATGCCCAGTTAAGTTTTGTATTTTTAGTAGAGACAGGGTTTCACCATTTTGGCCAGGATGGTCTCCATCCTCTGGCCTTGTGATCCGCCCACCTCAGCCTCTGAAAGTGCTGGCATTACAGGCATGAGCCACTGCGCCTGGCCAGGTTATTCTAGTTTTGAATGTGTATTAGGCTCCACAGGAAAGCTGCCTTTAGGGATTCTAGCAGCAATAGCTTTTGGAGTTTAAAAATGTGAGTAGGTTATACTTATAGTGATAGCTCAATGTCAGATTCCAATATCTGTCAGGTTCAAACACAAATTGGGACAGAGATAGAAATAGGGGGAAGAATGGGAAAGTTTTCTTTAATGAAGGATATTTCAAATAGGGTCAATATTATTCACTGAAGTTTTATTGACTATATTTGTCTCTTATTCTAGTCTTAATTTAATAGCTAATGTTATGCTTGCGTCTCAATTTAAGGCATTTTAATTTTTTTTTCTGAGTTCTTAAAGACCATCTTCCACTCTTAGCTATTCTCTTCTCCTTTCTCTCTTTCCTTCCCCTTTTTCTCCTTTATCCTTTTTCCTAGAACTTCTTTACCTATTCCCTCTTCTACTTCCTTCCTCCATCTACCTTCCTCCTCCCCCTTTCCTCTCAATTATCACTATTTTATTTGGCAGCTCTTGACTAGAGGTGAGGTTTCAGGCACATATTCACATTTTTTTTCCTGTGACTACTAATAGTTTGAAACAAAGCACTCTCTTGATTAAATTAAATGTTGAATATTAAATCTAAAATGACAAGAAGTTTCATTCATCTTCTATAAATTTTTTGAAGGTAAGAGGGTATGTTTAATCCAATCAGAAAACAAGCTTAAAAAGAATCTTCCCCTCCATTCTTTCCTTGGTACTTTGTTTCTCTTCCTGCAACTGCCTCCTAACAGCTGATGTGATGTTTTGGCAGATATGCCCAACTTTATTCTGATGGGACTGGAAAAGACAGAAACACTTACCTGTTGGGGAATTGTCAGTTTTAGTTAAAGCCCTTCTAGTATCTGCTTTTCTTTGCAGCCCATGGGCTTTGGAAGTCATTGTCTTTTGTGATGACTGTGATGTATGCAGGCTTCTAGACAGAGTGACTGTGTATGTACCAGTTAGGTTAAGCCTCATTCTAAAGGCAGTCTGATGCCCTAATCAGGAAGGCTCTGTTTGGGGATTATTTTCTACATTTTAAGCGAGAATTCTGTTACCCAGTGGTGGGTATTTTAAGCACTTCAGTAATTTGTATCAATATCTGTCTTTGACTTTGCTAATGAGCATATTAAATATCAGAAATAGGGTTTCCCTTATAACTAGTAACTTGATAACAGCAAGATGAATCTTAGGAGTAGATTGTCAGTGATAAAATTAAAGGTATTTAGTATATATGGATTGGCTAAAATGTTTTAGAGATATTTCTCATACTTGTCCTAATAGGATATAATAATCCAGTGATATTGGAAGTTTTTACAGTGAGGGATGGAACCTCAGGCTTGATTTCAGTTCCTTCTCCAGTCACTAATTTAGGCGAGTTTTTGTTGCCTGACTCAGATTCTGACTATAAGGGAACAGAATCTGGTCTCTGGACTCTTGTGTCTGTGCTGAGGGTAGGGCCAGCTTCATATGCCCATATGACCCAAGGTATCTTGGGTTTAAAGGGATCCTTTTTAATTAAGGGATCTATGCTTGGTTTAATGCTGTCACTTTCTTGAAATTCTTAATAATTTGGAACAAGGAGCCCCATGTTTTTGTTTTGCACTGGGTCATGCAAATCAGTCAGAATTGGCTGCATTAACTTTTCATGCAAGGACATTGGAAAAGACAGAGCTGAGACTTCACTGAGTTTGTGAAGGAACTCTTGTGCCTGTTTATTAAACCAATGCCCATATGTCGGGTAAAATCTGGTTTGAAACTTGCTTCAGTTAAAACCAATGAAGTTGTGGGGAATAGCTAACCCTCAACGCCTTCACTGACTTCCAGATTTTACAACAAAGAGTTGTACAAAACCAAATTGGCTTGGATCAGTTCACAGCAGTGTCATCTAGGTTTTAAGGACTACATAGTTTATCACAGCACAGAGAACTAAAACTCAGGATATGGAACTTTTTAAAATTTTGGTACAGAAAGTTGTGTTAGATGGTTAAAATACAGGCAGCTACTTGTGCTATCAGGAAACTAAAACCAGGTGGTAACAATTAATTATTGTTTTACTTATTGTGCTAAAAACTAGAATTTGTCATTCTATCCCTTTACTCCAGTGCACATTATCTCTGTATACAGTGAAACTGAAAATGGTAGTAGTAGTTTCTATTGTGTTTTTAAATAGAGCATGTGATTTTTGAACGCATCAGTTCATGGACTAGGCAGTACTCTGAAAACTCAGTCTTAGAGCAAGATTTTATTTAAAACTATTTGCAGAGAGGCTGATTATTGCCCAGTAACATTGATTGGTCTGACAGGGTCCTGGGAGATGAGGCATTGCTTTTAATTTTTAAAAAATTTTAAGTAAGACACACTTTCCCCCTCTCTGTTATGACTATGCCTTTTCTTTTGATTTGCAGTTAGAAAGTGGACATATTTTCCAAATGAATGAAAACTCAATTTGTGATGAAATGGCAAGGGCTCCTTCATGAAGTACAGCCTAGGGACTCATAGAGGCCTGCTTCAGGCTAGACTGGAAATAAAAAAGATTATGCTTGCTGGCCTTTGAGCAACATTCTGTTGACTGAAAGGTTTTCATGTTATTGTGAAAATGTACAATTCCTTTCTCTACAAACCCACTAGGGACTGTTCTATCTGTTGGTCTGATTGTTGATGCCTTCTGAAGTACATGTTGCCTTTAAAATTTTTTTTACTCTTGTGAACTGAAGAGGAAAGGAAGGTAAGTGACACAGCCTCACTCATTCATAGGTTTACTTAGGGAACAAAACCAAAATTAGAATATATTTTGAAATAATTTTCCACAAGACTACCCGATGTCTATCTTGTCTTTAAAAGGCACATCACAGCCTTTGTAGAGGTGACAATGTGATGGTTGTGGTGGGATGAGGGCCTGCTGCAGGTCTGACTGGCATTAAAAAATGCTCAGTATGATCTGCAACTCCCTCTCTCTCTAAGAATGTACACACCATTTGCTTGGCAGTCTGTGACTGAGTATAAAGGAGGGTATCTACAAGCATAGCTCATCTCTTTCTACATTGTGAACATCGATACTTTATATTTATTGCCTATCGTGTGAGAAGTTTCACACTTGAATGGATCTGGTAAACTAAACAACAACAAAGGAAAATACAAAATAATGACAGTTAAAAACCAACTTAACTTTCTCGATTTCTTCTATTTTTGGTTGTTTATTGTACCAGTTGTGGGTATGTCCAGTAATTCAGAATAAAGCAACACTTTGAATTTCATAGCTAGACCAACATTTTTTCCTCTTTAATTAGTTTCCGTGGATTTAAAATCACATAGCAAACTTCTGTCTCTATGTTCATTTCAGAAGAAATCAGTACTGAGGTTTCCTTCCCAACATGTGTCCACCACTAAAAAGTCTATAAAGTTTATTAGACTTCTTTCACAAAGGTCGTGGAAAGAGAAAATAAGAGTGCTTTATTTTAGATAAAGGCTATGTATTATAATAAGAAGACCATGTCACCTATTGCAGTCAGCATTTTTAATAGCAATAATAAATATGATGGTAAGTCAACATGGAACACATAATTTAATACTAGTAATTATATACCCACAAATCTCATAAAAACTAGGCTCATACTTTTAGTTCAAGTATACACATATCTATCACTAAATGACTGTGGGTTTTCAAATATTTCACCAGCAAAGTATTTTTTATTCCAGTGCTGTATGGTGTCAGGTCAAAAGACTTTCTTGAGTACATGTTATTCAAGGAAAACCTTACTAAATAGATTTTATGAGAGAGTCACAAGCCCGGATGTATTTACAACTCTGAACTGTGACCAAGCTAAAGAGACTGTAATGATCACATAAATGAAAAAACATGATTGTACAATCTTCATGGCTTTCATAAAAGTGATTTTTTTTTTTTTTTTTTGCCTAACATTGCAATGTTTAACCCATTTAAAATTTGAAAAACTATAGGAAAATATAAAGGAAGAATACAGTAATGAATATTTCTAACTGGTCATTTATATTTCTGTGGAATTCAAGGCATAAAAAAGGAAGAGATGGGGAATATAATACTCTATAAACCTTTTATTTTGAAATACTTTCAAACTTACAGAAAAGTTGTAAGGACAGTACACAGAAATCTTGTTCAATCTTCATCCTAATTCCACAACTATTAACATATTTAGCACATTTGCTTTTTCTTTTTACCTATTTACCATCTATCTTCCATTTCAAATGTTTATGGTTAATTTCCATTTGCAAATATGTTGCAGATGTGATGCTGTTACTCCGAAATGAAGCAGTGTGTATTTCCAACTCATCCGCAGTGTATGTACCTCAAAATCAGGAAATTCACATTGATACAATATTATTTTATAACTCACAAACCCCATGAAAATTTCAGTATTTGTTCCAGTAATGTCCTTTGTAGAAACAGACACAAAGGAGAAGAAGAAGGAGAAAAAAAAATACAAGGGCAAAAACAAAAACAAAACTTTTATTTTCTCCTCTTTCCTTTCTGGTCCAGAAACCAGGATCAAGAGTTTCATTCGATAGCCATGTGTCTTCATTGTCCTTCAATCTGTAGTTACCCTTCAGCCTTTCTTTGCTTCTTCATGTAGATATTTTAAAGCTGTACAAGCTGATTATTTTGTAAAATGCCCTTCAGTTTGGCTTTGTCTAATGTTTCCTTGTGCTATGATTCAGAATATAAATTTCTGGCAGGTATATTACAGAAGGGGTACTGTTTTCTTCACAGTGTATTGTACTAGGAAACACATAACTTCCATTTGTGTCATTACTGGTTAAGTTAGTGTCAATTTGGTTTTTCTACTCTGTAGTTCATTAAGCAATATTTTGTACTTATTAAAAATAATTAATATGCTTTTGTGATAGTTTGAGCCTGATTAAATATTTTGTTTCTTATAAAACTTTCACCGAGTAATAATCTTTTAGATCAGTGGTCCCCAGCATTTTTGGCACCAGGGACTGGTTTTGTGGAAGACAGTTTTTCCATGGATGTAGAGAGGGGATGGTTTCAGGATAAAACTGTTCCACCTCAGATCATGAGGCATTAGTTAGATTCTCATAAGGAGCACGCTATCTAGATCCCTCGTATGCGCAGTTCACAATAGGGTTTCAGCTCCTATGAGAATCTAACGTCATCGCTGATCTGACAGGAGGCAGAACTCAGGCAGTAATACTCACCTTCTGCTCACCTCCTGTGTAGCCTGGTTCCTAACAGAATGGGGACACTGTGTTAGGGTCCCTGTTTTATGTGATATATTTTAGTGATTAAAGTTTTCACAATTTTTAGATGTTGATTTTTGTCTGAATTAGTTATTATAAGATGGTTGCCAAATGGTGATTTTTAAAATTCTATCATTCCTTCTATAATTGTTAGCTAGAATTTGATAGAAAGCAGAGCATTCTCTCTTTTTTTCCCATCTTCTTTCCCTTTCTTCAGTATGAGCTTTGGATTCCTATTATAATCAATGGTCTATGATGTAATTAATTTTAATACTCAGAATGTTCCAGATTTGACCCTTGGAAACCTCTTGAAGCTGGCTCCTGAGTCCTTCTGATGGATCTTTGTAATTGACTGATACTTCCTTTCTGGCACAAGAAGATGTTCTGTTCTCACCATGAGTCATGTAAGCACTACCACCATCAAGACGTAGAGCATTTCTATCACTCCTGAAAATTCTCTCAAGCTCATTTGTAGTCAACCCTTCTCACCTTCACCTTGTTTTGGCATCCAGTGATTTGTTTTCAGTTGTGATGGTTTTGCCTTTTTCAGAATGTCATAGGAATGGAATCATATAGTACGTATTCTTGGAGTCAGTTTTCTTTGACTCTGCATGTTGTATTTGAGATTTATCCATGTTGTTGCTTGTGTCAGTAGTTTGTTCTATTTATTACTGAGTAGTATTTCATTACATGAACATACCACAGTTTTTTCACCAGCTGATGGTTATTTGGGTTGTTTCCAGCAAAATTGTTTTGGCAATTATAAATAAAATATTATTTGTATACACATTTTTTAATTGACTTTAAGGACATATGTTTGTACTTCCCTTGGGTAAGTTCTTAGGAGTGGTATTTCTGGTCATGTGGTATGTGTGTGTTTAATTTTATAAGAAATTATCAAACTGTTTTTCAAAGTGGTTGTAGTTGTATCATTTTTGCATTCATACCAACAAAGTATAAAAGTCCCAATTTATCTTCATTCTTGCCGGTACCTGCTACTTTTTTTTTCTTTTAATTAGCCATTATAATAGTTGTATATTGGTGTCCTATTATGATTGTAATTTGCAATTTTTAAATTATTAGTATGTGGATTGCCTGTGTTTATCTTATACCTCTATATCTTCTTTGTTGAAGTATCTGTTAAAATATTCTTTATTGAATTATAGTGTTCTTATTACTGAGTTATGAGAGTTAAAAAAATATTATGGATATCTGTCCTTCTCAGAAATGTGCTTTGCAAATATTTTTGCAATCTGTGGTTTGTATCTTAATTTTTTATAGTTATATTTAGAATAGTAGAAGCTTTCAAATTTGAAGAAGTCCAACTTATTAATTTTCTTCTATAATTTATATTTTCAGTCTTCTAAAAAATTTTTGTGAAACACAAGGTTGCAAAGATTTTCTCCAGCGTTTTCTTCTAGGGTTTACATTTAGGTCCAGCACAACTTTTCAGTAAGATTACCATCTTTCCACTGAATTTCTTGGCACATTAGAAAAAATCAGCTGACATTTGGGTGGACCTGTTTCTAGACCCTCTGTTCTAATTAATTGATCTATGTATCTATTTATTTGCAAAGACCACATTATTATTATTGTAGCTTTATAATAAGTCTTAAAATCAGGTAGTATGCATAAGTCTTTCAATTTTGCCCTTTCATTAAACTTTTATAGTTTTTAGCTTACAGATTTTGTATGTTATATTTATATCTAAGTATTTTATGTTTTATATTGCTGTTGTAAATGGTACTTTTAAAATTATAATGTCAAATGGTTCATTACTAGCATGTAGATACATAGTTTTTATTTTTATATTGCTCTGGTATCCTACAGTCTTGCTAAATAGACTTCTTATGTCTAGTAACTTTTTTGGGTAAACTTCGTGAAATTCTACATAGATAATCATGTTTTCTAAGAATAGAGAAAAGTTTATTTATTTTTATAACATATTCCTTTTATTTCTTTTTTCAGTCTATTATTCTACCTAGGACCTGTAGTATGATATTGGTTAGGGATGGGAGGAGAGGACATTTTTTGCCTTATTTTTGATCTTAAGGAGAAGAATTTATTTTTTCCCATTAAGTTTGACTTCAGCTCAGGTTTTATGCAGATGCCCTTTATCAAGTTCAAAACATACTCTTTTATGCCTAATTTTCTTAGAGTTTTAATCATGCATAAATGCTGTATTTTGTAAAAATAATTTTTCTGCCTCTGTTCAGATCATTTTTTAGTCTGTTCATATGATAAATGACATTGATATATTTTCAAAATATTGAACCAACCTTGCTTTTCCCATTTAAACTCTATGATGTTTATATGGGTCATTATGTCTTATTACTCCAGTCATGATGTATTATTATTTTTTATATGTTGCTGAATTTGATTTGTTAATATTTTGTTGAGTTCTTTTTGTATGTTTGTTCATGATTACAATGCATAGTGGTCAGTAGTTTTCTTGTAATTTCTTTGTCTTTGTCTGATTTTGGTCAGGGTGATGTTGCCTCTTCAAATTACTTGGAATGTCTTACATTTTGGTCTATTTTCTGTCAGTCCTTAAAAACATGCAGTATTGGTATTATTTCTTCCTTAAGTGTTTGATAGAATTTACTAGTGAAACCATCTGGGCCTAGAGCATATGATGTCCATTAGTCATGAACCACATGACAAATAGCAAAGCTCAAAGGAATTCAGAGAACCTCTCCTCTTCTCCAGCTTTCCAACCCATTACTTAGAGGTTTATTGCTTGTTTACCCCTGCGCTTCCATCTTCTGAACTCTGAGTTACTATTTCTGCCACAGTTTCTTAAATTGTCTTGTAACTGTTTTCACTGATTCCACTTGTCAGCTGGGTTCAATCAAGCTACTGTTATTTTTTCAATACTGCTGAATTTCAGGGTGCTTTACCAATTTATAAGATTAATTGAATTGCTCACAATGACAAAATTAATTTCTGTGGAGATAGTTTATAAATGCTGAACTTACAGCTCATTCCATTATGTTATGCCATCTTCCAATCTACGGGCTACCTAATATGAGTTAAGCATTTTCTTGTTTTTACTTATATTAAATAATATTTAGATTTTTGAAGAGGTTTAAGTGTTTGATTTGTAAAAAGCTGCATTTTTTAACTAGACTTACACCTGCATTTTTAAGTGAACCTTGCTGTGTGTGTATTACCTCATATAACCTATTTTCCGAAGAAGTTCAACTCTCAGAATAGATAATTAGGAGTGCTGTGCTCACTTGGATAAAGTTCAAGTCCTTGATTTTTAAATGATTTAAAAGGACCTTTATGATGATTGCATACTTTGTTCTGGAGACCCATGATTTAATGGCAGGAACTGTAAATGTATGATTTGGTAAAATCAGAGCTCAGTGGCACTGGATGGATACAAATATTTACTTCTTTCCTCATACTGTTAGAATCAACTAAATAGTTAGCTTATTTAGTCTGCATCTGGGATTTAGCTTTGAACAAATTTCTAGCTTAGTGATGGCATGCATGGCACCATTCTTTCCTTCACTCTTGGTAGTTTTTCTTCAATGTTAGAGAAGAAAGGATGATCCTGTCTTTATTTTATAGCATGCTCTGAATATGTTATTTTTTTCTGTTCTCTTTTAGCTAACAGTGAAGTAGGTGATGCTTGGATGAATATATAACAATGATGTGCTAACTATATCAAGTCAAAAATGCCATGCAGTAATTCTTGATTTGGAAACCCAGCAAAGTCCTTGATTTGAAAACTGTGAATGCATCTCTTTTATCAGCATGAATTTTCACGTAGTCCGTGAATAACATAGGTTGGTTGAAAATAAATTAGCGTGGGATAAACAAATAAATAGAAATAATTGGTTCTAATGAAACAAAGAATTAGGGTGTGATTTTGAGATCTCTGTCCTTGTTTTTGTTTAATCACTTGTCAACTAAATAGAAATAGTTGGTTTTAATGAAACAAGGACAAGATTTGGGGTCTCTGTCCTCGTCTTAGTTTAATACCATGACCATGCTTTTCTCAAATTCCCAACTATATATTAAATGATAATAAAGAATGTGACTTTCAATGTAATAAATTTATTTAACAGTTTTAACAAAAGAAAAGTATTGTTATGACAATCAAATCGTCATATAAATAAGTCTACAACTATGTGTATAAAGAAAGAAAATGGTAATATGGATAATTCTAAATAATTTTTAGTGAAACTCTTACTGCCTTGTTCCGTTTGTGTAGTGAAAGAACTGGAGAATTAGAAGAGACTGTGGATTTCAATGGTATTTCTGAGTGGTGAAGGATGAGAAACTTTTTATATCTCTTATACATCAACTTGGATTCCTAGTCTCATCCTAATAGAAAGAAGAGAAGATCCACTTCTTGTATCACAGCCTTAGAATTCTAGCCAGAAGGGTGGAGTAAAGTGGGAGAAATATTTGTGTCTTCCCTCAAGGTTCCTTAAGGCTCCTTAATGTTTGGCTTTGTAATGCATTGTATTATGTCAGGTTACCTGATTTGCCTTATAAATGTGCTTGCTTTAACCACATCCTGAGCAAAAAACAAATTACCAAATTAAAGTAAGGGGAGTGTACTCTAGAGAGCAAAATTTTGCAAAAAAAAAAAAAAAAAAAGAGTACTCTTCTATGACAGCAACAAATTATTTAAGAATATGATAGTACTTCTGAGAGTCAATGAATAAATAAGATAAAATGGTGCTGATGAAGGTATTACCACCTGTGTGGACTTGGGCAAGTCTCTTAAGCTTTTTGTCTCAATTTCCTCATGTGCATTCTGAAGCGTTTGATTTTCCTGATTAGTATAGTCCCCTCTGATCTGAACATGCTGTAATTCTCGGCTGCAGAGCACAGAAAGCTTTAAGAGACCTTGGGGATTTGAGACAAGAGACATCAGTATGTGACTTGGTGCAAGGAACAAGGCTGAATACCAAAAGGGAAATGTGCTGTGCATGAAAGACCTGGATTTGTGGCAATTTTTGCTGGTCAGTAAGGGAGGAAAGTCTTAAGGGTAAGAATTTTCTGTATTCAAACCACAGTATGAATGTCTGAAAAATGTTATCATGTTTGGAAGATTTATATTTTGGTGAAGACATAAGATCAGATAAGTACATGTGTATGACTCAAAATAAAATGTGAAAGGAAAAAATTATTAAAGGTCAAGTCATCTTCCCCATATGTTATCAGAAGAATAAACTGGGAGGGGATTCCAACTGTATTTTATGAAGAAAAAAACATAAAGCCACATTCCTAGACTCAGTATGTATAAATGTAATATAGAAAGATAGTTTTTTTTGGTACCTTTGACAGTGTTATGGGGTTCTAGCTGAA
Organism: Colobus angolensis palliatus; assembly: GCF_000951035.1. Lineage (NCBI taxonomy): Eukaryota > Metazoa > Chordata > Mammalia > Primates > Cercopithecidae > Colobus > Colobus angolensis. Next base: position 1,161,649 of record NW_012114544.1, on the reverse strand, counting down.
GCTCATTCTTAGTCGTAGCTAATTTAGACATATCTGAGCCTCTCTGGGAATCTGGTGGAATTCGCCTTCCAGGTGCTTGTTTGTAAGAGAAATTTAGGATTCTTTTTGGAACTAGCCCATCCTAAGGGAAGAAAAAGTCAGCCAGATGAGGTAATCCAACCATGGCCTCAGTCATCAGAGGGACGGGGTTCTTTTATGTTTGTCTTGATACTTGTTTCAGAGATATGTTCCTGGATGCAGAATAAAAAAGGAAAGAGTTGTTTTCACTAAAAACTGTTTATGATATAAATGTCCAATGAAGGATTGAGTGGTTGCATCAGATGAGCTGTTTCAGTAAAGGGAAGGAGACACATTCTCCCAAAGTAGCTTCAAATAGAATGTGACTCTTGCCTCTCCGTGGCTTCAGTAGGTGAAGTGCAGAAGCAAGAGGTACTGCAGCATGGTGGAGGTGCCGAGCACATGCAGAGGGTACCTGTGGGAGTGAGAAGTCCAGTAGGGGCAGTAAGCATCAGTTCAGGTGACTGACAAGCAGGGCTGCAGTGTCCAGAGGACATTGGCTGACATAAGGACACTGGGCACAGTGAATCCAATGCTTCAAACATAAGAGTCAACAAAGATATCCAACTGCAAAAAAGGGAAACAAATTATGAACAGAAATAACAAAGATAAAAAACCCAAATATTTATTAACAAATGATAAAAGCACATAAAGTTAGAACTAGGGGTATGTGAGAAAGATTGTTAAGCACTAATAAAACATTCTATAGTAACATTTTATAGTGGGTCAGTAGAGAATGATGATGGGGATAAGAATAAAGATAGACAGTTGAACATGCAGCAAAAGACAGAGATTATAGTTTCTATAGATGTTTTTAAGAAAGAGCACTGGACTGAAATAAAGGAAAAGGTAGCAGTTGACAAGAATCTCCTAAGCAGCAGGCACCATGCTAGAAGCTTGAAATACATGGTTTCATGAAATCCTCTCATCAAACTATTTGCCCTAAGCAGAGCTACTAAATATCAAAGCTGGATTTGAATCCAAGTTGTTCTGACTCCAAAGCCAATGTTTCCCTCTCCCTCCCTTGGAGAAAGAATGCAGACTTACGCTGAAATTTCAGTCAAAGGCTAAGGATAAAAGCGAATTAACAGCAGGCATTTTAACTCAAGAAATGAGGAGCACAGTCCTGTTGTTGAAGAGGGGAAATGATTCCGGCTCTGAGGTTCTTATTTCTGAGTTCAGAAAGACTTTTGAGATTTGTCTAAACAATCTTTTGGCAGCTGTTTCATTGACATATGGGGAAAAGGTGAAATAACCTGTAAAATGAAGTCAGGAGTTTTAACCGAATATGTTTATTAAAAGGAAAGAGGGGGAGAGGATTAGATGCTAGAGGACAATATCATCGTCAAACACCTATTGCCTTACTTCTCTACAGATCTGGTTTTAGAAACAAATGGGGGGCAGGGTGCGGTGGCTCACACCTGTAATCCCAGCACTTTGGGAGGCTCAGACAGGTGGATCACAAGGTTAGGTGATCAAGACCATCCTGGCCAACATGGTGAAACCCTGTCCCTACTAAAAATCCAAAAATTAGCTGGGTGTGGTAGCATATGCCTGTAATACCAGCTACTCAGGAGGTTGAGGCTGGAGAATCTCTTGAACCAGGGAGTTGGAGTTTGCGGTGAGCCGAGATCATCCCATAGCACTCCAGCCTGATGACAGAATGAGACTTTGTCTCAAAAGAAAAAAAAAGATACAAATGGGAAGATTAGGGCCCAAGAAATATCAGGGAGGGACGTGTAAACAGGTCCTCTGTGAGTAATGCACACACAGAAAGAAGCTGAATGGATACTTGGTTGTATATAAGAAAAAGTTTTGGTTGAGACATGCCATGAATAAATGCTGTGCCTGATTATCTGCTGAAGAACATAAAACCTTATGAGTCAATGTTATTAGTTCTACCAGAATTGGGTAAATGTTGACAATTTGATTCTAAAATTCATGTGAAAATGCTAAAAGAGTTAAAATATCAGAAAAAGCTAAAAAGAGTTAAAATATCAGAAAAAAAAAGAAAAAAACATTTTTCAGACTTGCTCTATCAGATAATTAAGACATTGTGGTATTGGTGTCAGGATAGACTAATAAACCAATCAAATAGAACAGAGACCAGAAATAGACCACACTTAATGCCTGATGAGGCTGGTACTGCAGAGCAGTGGGAAAAGGGTAAGTTTTAAATTAAATGTTGTTGGGTTACCTGGATACATGTATAAAAAATAAAAATTGACCCCTCCATCAGACCATATACAAAAATGAATTTCAAGTCAATTTTAATATAGAGGTAAAAGGTAAAACAATAAGGCTTACAGAGGATGAAAAAGGAGATATCTTCAAGATCTTCAATTAGGCAGAAATTTCTTAAACAGGACACAAAAAGACTAGCCATTAAGTAAAATATTGGTAAATCAGACTACATTTAATTAGTTATTGTTGTTCACTAAAAGATACCAATAAGAAGTGAAAAGGCAAACTCAGGATGGGAGAAGATATTTGCTATACATTTGACAAAGGTTGTTATATACAGAAACGGACACAGAATTACATATTTACTCTACATTTATCTGGCAAATAATACATAAAGAACTCCCATGAGTCAATAAAGAAAATCAGACTATCTCAATAGAAAAATGGGCAAAAGATTTAATAGGGACTCCACAAGAAGATATCCAACTGATTAAAGAACTTATGAAAATAAGTTCAACTCTGTTAGTAAGTAGGAAAATGCAACCTGAAATCATAATGACGAGATACCTCTAATGCATGCCAGATGGCAAACAAACAAAACTGACATACTTAGTGTTGGTTAAGATGTGGAACAACTGGAGCTCTCATTTGCTGCTGGTGGTGCAACCTGTTGGGAAAGTGTTTGGAAATGTCTACTAAAACTGAAGACTCCTTTTCTAACCTAGCAATTCCGTTTTTAGATATATATTAAATAGCAGTAGCTGTTTATTTTCATTCTGATAATAATGGGAGAAAATGAGTGAATGCTTAAAATACATAATAGAAGAGCCAGATAAAATGATTGGTAACAGTGAATGAAAAGTTTATAAATATTCCAGAAAGGGAAAAATATTGTAATATTAAAAACATAAAGTAGAGGTTACAATAGTAAGAATATTTGGTGTATTCATTCAGGGAAGAGGATTAAGAACATTAACCTAAGGCCAATTCTTTTATGGTGCAGTGTGAGCCTAACCAATAGAATAGGTGATTCTGCCTTTGGGCATCTTTCTGGTCCCTGCTAATAGTGATTCAAATTGATAAGACTGTTAGCCCACTTTGTATCCCTGAACTTTCCATTTCCCTCAGAACACTGATCCTTGTAGGCTGTTTGGATCTGCCCTAATGTTCCTCTCTCCTCTCTTCCCAGGAGTATGCTCATTCCATTTTGGGGTCCATTGGTTACTACTGGCTATTTTGCAATTTTGAGAACTGTCAAATTGTATAAATATCATCTCAACAGGAATTGTTCCTTTAGGGAATCTCTTTACAGTAGTAATTTTAAATTCTGTTGGTCTACTTTTCCAAACTAGTGGGAGGGAAATGATCCATTAAAGTGAAAAGAGCTGCAAAAACAAAACAAAACAAAATCCATCAATGAGAAGAATGAAAGGAAGAGGATGAAGCAGTGAAGGTTGTAGTCTAAAGGTCTAATGCTGGAAAGCAGGAGTGTACAGCCAGAAAAATGTCAACAGAGGGTGGCAATTTATACAATAAGAACAACTATTAACATAAGGCTAAAGACATTAAGTGAAAGTTTTAGGAGCCTGGAAAAATTAAATAATGGTTTAAAGCAGAGCTGTTGCATGAGATGTCCTATTATAACAGACTGCTCTTTTGAATGATCATAAAATTATGAATCTGGAAAGAATATTCCCGCAGCAGAAGATGTAGGGAAGATCCGACACAGTAACATTCTGTCTCTAAATGTGCCAAAGCAAGTGATTAGGGAGGAAGATATATACATTTTTATTACAAAGAATCTATTTCTTTAAAGGTAGAAAAAGGAAGAATAACAAAACCATGATTTCTGGGTAGTAAAAATACTGAAAAAGTTAAAACTGGTAAAGAGAAAGCAATAATAAAGAGAAATGCTCTTTGTTTGTATGACACACAGAGTCCATATCCCATTTTCACTTTTAACACTTTATGGGGTTCTAGGCTCACAACCGCTCACCCCAGAAGACTGGCTTTATAAGCGTTTCCATCTCTGAAAGAAGGGACATGAAGGCATGTTGCATATTGTTTGGTAGCCTGAGCTGCTTGACATTAAGTAATAATCCTGCTACATCCTAGCCTTGTTACCTTAGGCAACATATTTAGCCTCTCTGTGTCTCAGTCTCCTCAACTGTAAAATGTAGATAATAATATAATTTACATCAGAGTTTTGTGAGGATTAAATGTTATTTAATTATTAAGAGCTCAGTCCATGTATAGCTGTTGTTATCCAAAGCTATATTGCTCGTTAGTGGCACAGCTTAGACTCTAATAAAATTTTTCTGCCTCCAAATTTGTGCCCTTTTCTGGACACTTTTTTTACCTGTTCCCTAGGAGGTATTAGAGTTTGGGTCTGTGTTCCAGATTTGAGGCCTTGAGAGGTGGGGTCAAAATGTGAGAGGTCAGTTTAAAAAGAATTGGTGCAAAGATGAAGTGTGATCCAACTTCCAAGTCAGTTGATCTAGGTTAGTAAGAAACAGTCCAAAAACATGAGGCCCAGAAAGCCAGAGGGCAGAGAATATGAAGCAGCTCTGAAATGTATGCTCCATAATGGAGATCAGGTAGGATAACAATAGTAGGTTTGTGAAGTGAGACTAGTAGAAATCCCCAAGGCAATGGTGTAGATATTTTATTATTGTTAATTTTCAGCAATGGAAAGCCAATTGTAAATGCTTGTGGAATAATGATCTACTTGGCTTCTACCACTGGCAGCTGGGACCACTTAACACCTGCCTGCAGGTCCAATCTTATCTCCCACTTCTGTGCCAATTATGGCCTTTGACAGGAAGATCCTAGGAGTCCAGTAACTAGTCATCGAGTATCAAGTCATCTTTTTAGGTGGACACAATCTGATACTGTGCTTTGTTTATTAAACAAAGTCCTTCAGTATGTTAGTTACTTGAGATTTCATAACTTTTCTTAAAAGTGGTCAGAGTGGATGCTAAGCCTGAACTCTGCTTACTGAAGCTTCATGTCCAGAGCCTAAAGCTGCACCTCTCTGAGGTGGAACTCTGCACCTGCTCTGTCCTGGAGCTCTGTCTGCTGCCTGCTGTCCAACCACTCCACCGACAGGACTGCCCCTGTTGCTTACTCATTAGAACTGTATGGTCTAATCCTTTTGGTCAATTTTGTCTCTTGGGCCTGGCCTTGTAAATGAGAACTACCCTACTGCAGATTAAACATTTATTTAGATGTAACACATATGATGTTTTAATCTTTAAGAAAGTTACCATGTACTAAACATTTCTATATATCAGTGCCAGTGCTTTATACCCATTTTCTTATTTTATTTTTTCCCAATAAACTATGATATAGATACTATATTGTTAGGCTCAGTTTTCAGATGAAATTAAGAAAATTTCTCAAAGTCACACAGCTGGTAACTGGGAAATTTGGGATTCAAGGCTGGTAACTTCAAAAGCTGAGGTATTAAATATTATGCTATATGTTGGTGATAAAAGAAATAAAAAAAAAAAAGAAATAGCGTAAGACAGAACATGTCGAATAATCTGAGACACAGTTGCTTTGTAAAGGCAACCTGTTCTTATTTGCATTAAACTCATCATTTCCACCAGAAACATTACTGAGATGCTGCTTTTTTTTTTTTTTTGACATTACACTGTGTCTGAAAGGCAGATGGAGATAATAAAAAGGAAGAACATGAGAAAAATATTCTTCTTAGAAAAGTATTTTATAGTCTGTTTGATGAATGCTAAACGAATGAGAATTCTGGCAGCTGTGGAAAGACCCACCCTAATAAAATACTGAGATGTAGTCACTGCAAAAGATAAAAATAGTCACATCCAACATTGACTAAGAATGGAGGTGGGATATTATGAACTGTACTCTACTGAGGGTCATTTATAAGTGGAAGAGAAAGTCATTGGTGACTAGGTGGATGGCAATGTTGAAACATCTTTCTCATATGGCCTTGTTAAACTTATTAAAGGGACACCCTTAGAGCAGAAAAACTAGAACGAATAAAAAGATTTCATTGTGTCAGAACCCAGAACAGTTGTTGTTCCTTTTTAAAAAATAATTCATGATAAAATCTATATACACTCTTTGTAAGGTATAAAATCCATGTCCCCACACTATTTATTATACAAATTTATGTACTTCCCTGGAGCCTATTCATGGACCCCAGGCCATGAATCAAGAATCCTTGAGTTTGAAGAAGTCTTTTTGAGTTGGGGAGAATTCCAATATTATGATTAAATCCTAGTGAGTACCTCTTGCCAAATATTCCAAATACCTGTGGTATTAGTGACTTGACTATTTGCACTTCCTTGTAAATAGAATGGCTGCTGCTGCCTCAGAATCTGAGGTTTTTCATAATGAGAGATGAGTATAAGTGTCATATTTATTTATTCTGTTCTTGTTGATATTTTTACATAGGTAATCTTTTCCCCAAATTCTGCTGAGAGATTCTGAGATTGGCAAGAGATCTTTTAAAATCTGTCCTGGTGGCTTTCTTTTTGATTGGAATATTATTTTTCCCCTTAAGCCACAGAATTACTCTAGATTGTGCCATGGAGACATTTTGATACATCAGGCAGCTTTTGGGCCCTAATTCTGGTAGTTATCAAGCCCACTGACAGGCGTGACAGGACCTAGAAACATAATACAAACTTATATAATCAGTCATTTGTCTCTGCCATTTTTATGTTGAATTAATGCTCTGGGCACCTCTTCAAAGTCATACTGTGGAATATTTTTTAAACATTTATTTTTGTAATATTGTTATATAACTTTCTTAAATAAGAATAGTTCATTCTATCCCTTTCCCCCTTCCATTCTAAATCAGAAAATAAAGGCACCCAAATACAGATTGAGGCTTTTATTTATTTATTTTTTTTTGAGAGAGTCCCACTCTGTCACCTATGCTGGAGTTCTGTGATGCGATCTCGGCTCACTGCAACCTCTGCCTCCTGGGCTCAAGCGATTCTCCTGCCTCAGCCTCCCAAATAGCTGGGATTACAGGTGCCTGCCACCACGCCTGGCTAATTTTTTGTAGTTTTAATAGAGACGGGGTTTCACTATGTTGGCCAGGCTGCTCTCAAACTCCTGACCTCAGGTGATCCACCCACTTCAGCCTCCCAAAGTTCTGGGATTACAGGTATGAGCCACTGCGCCAGGCCCAGATTGAGGCTTTTTTTAGTTCTTTCTCAATCTTAGGTCAATTGATTGATTATTCAGTAATTATTGGTTATATCCCTTTTAGCCACACCAAAGCCATATATAAGTAAAGTTTTATTTATACAAAGAAACCTGAAAGGATGGCTTTGAAACATGTCTGCATTGTGGTGAGCTAGATGAGAAAGTTTATTTTTTCTCCTTTTTTTCCAGAATAACACCAATATTTTCCCTCATTTATGGATTTATATGTGATATAATGATAAAGTTGAGACTCATTTGTTAGGTGAGAGGAATATTCGAATTACTAAAAGGTAAAACTAACTTTGTTTAAGCCGGTTTGGCGTTAAGCTGCCATGAGGGCAGGGAGGTATAGGTAGATCCAATGACACTTTTCTCAGTATACGTAATAGCTGTTAGCTCTTGGAATAAGCTGGAGAGAGCTGGGTGCGATAATGAGAAATACAAAATTCAGTGATTTATATTAACAAAGATTCATCTCTTTCTCTGAAAATACCATTTTTTATATATATAACAAAACCAAAACATATTAAAAGAGGAAAACAGAACACATTTTGTTTTTGGAAGTTAGAGAATAATAATGAACTGATTTGAACCACCATCTGTGCAGGTGCTATGTAAGATTTTCTATTTGTCCCCGCCAGTGTACCTGGGCTCTGACATCAGTTTCCCTGTTCCTCCACTCCCAGTTCTCTCTTGAGAAGGTATTGCCAAAGAACTGGTCATTAGAAAAGAGTATATAGACACACACACGTAGATACACACACACACACACACACACACACACACACACACACACACACACACACGAGGTCTGTCTATCATCTATGTATCAGGTAACTTACTAATAACACCTTAGGAAGAAAATGAAAAAAGAAAATGATGAAATGAAGAGGAGACTGTATTGACATTCTGACATTCTGGACCAGATGAATCAGTGCTTGACAGGAGACACCAAACATACTTTCCAGTATGGCCCAACCCAAGATGTATTTCCAAATCTGCAGACGTGAAAGGTCAGTGTGGTCACCCCCTTGGACAAACATAGATCCTCTGCACATGCAATTTTAATTAGTCATGGTTTCAGAGCAGGGCACCAGCCATTTTTACTTTATGGTGATAGTTTATGATTCCCTGACAATTCAGTGACTCCACAGATACTCAGTGAAGAAGGCCTCTACAGGATTAACAGAAGAGAGCTACTCTGTTTTAGAAAAACATATAGCCTATCTTTTTAGAAATTATTACAAGTGGAGTTTGCACAGTTTTGAATGCTTTAATCATCTCTTCCTGACCACTTTATAATTGCTACGTTGATGAGTGAGTTAATCCATAGTTTCCTAAATTGGCACTCATTCAATTTGTCTTCTCCCAACCCAACTGTACCTCAGCAAATGGACAAGCACCTTCCATTGAGAAGCCTCTGTGCCAGCAGGACAGGTATCCTCAGGCCTGAGTGTCTCTGAACAGGCTATGCTCATTCTCATCTAAGGAAAACATTTTTGAGTTAATTTATTTCTTTTCCAAACGATTTGAGCACTGCTTTAAGTGAAAGAACTGGGATTTGAACCTAGGCCCTTCTGACTTTGGCAGACAAAATAAATAACATCTACAAGTCAGACAGATTTGGGCTGAGAACGTGTCCTGTCTCTAGCTAATTGAATCAGTTTGGTCAAGTTATTTAACCCAGCTGAAGCTATTTTTATTTCTTGACACTTATTTACAATAATAGCTCAAGAGTTTGCTGCTGGAATTAAAAAAACAGATATTAATACATAAAACATTCAATATGGTGCCTGTAGCAGAACAGTTAGTGGACAATTGGTAGCTAATAATTGCCACTTACAAAGGATTGTATAAATATACTTAGTAACTCTGAAGGTCTTTAGTTTTGATTTATTTGGTTTTTGTTTGTTTGTTTTGAGACAGAGTCTCACTCTGTTGCCCAGGCTGCAATGCAGTGGTGTGATTGTAGCTCACTATAACCTCTGACTCCTGGGCTCAAGTGATTACCCCACCTTAGTCTCCCAAACTGGGATTACAGGCCTGAGTGCCATGCCTGGCCTGAAGGCCTTTAATTTTTGCTTTCCTACCCTTACCATAAATAATAAAATATTTAAACTCAATGACAAATATTTTCTGTTACATAAAACTTAATAGTTTTTTTGTGATTTTCAGTGGCTAGTACTGACAAACCATGAAAAATAGGCATTATAAAGACAGGAAAAAGGAGCAGGAATGAACAAGGAATAAGTCATTGAGAAAAGTCTGTCCTTTTATTTCCAAATTTTACATTGAATGAAACTTAAGATTTTGGAAGAAATTGGTAAATAATGAAAATTAAGTTTTGAGAGATGTTGAATGTGACATGGATAAATGTTTTCAGAATCTGCTGTGTTGATGGCTTATACTGTTTGCTTAGATTTGTTTCCAGTCTGAAACTTCACAGGGAACATTTAATAACATATCCTGTGATACAGGCCCTGGTACTGGTCACTCTTTCTGAATGGAAGAAGGGCTTATGTAATTGGATCCGGTTTATTTGTTTAGGTAGTGGGGATTCTTAGGTGACTCATTGTTTTCTTCAGTGTAGTCTACTGGATGTTGGAATCATATTGTCATGTGTTTGGTTATTAATTCTGCTGCGTACCAGTAGTAGGAATTTGAACGGGTTAACTAACCTCCCTTAAACTGTGCTGTTTTTCTTCCAGTTGTAAACTGAAAATAACAATACTTCTCCTTATCGTTGTGAAGATTACATGAAATTAAAGTGGGTATGAGAAGAAAAAAGTAGAGAAATACATAGATCATTAAATACTAAGAAGGAAAGGTAGTTCTTATTCCTCTAGAACAGAGGTCCCCAACACGTTGGTCATAGAGCCATGGTGGTCTGTGGCCTTTTAGGAATTAGGCTGCAAAGGCGAGTGGCCAGTGAACCAGCGAAGCTTCATCTGTATTTATAGCCCCTCCCCATCACTTGCATTATTGCTTGAGCTCTGTCCCGTGTCAGGGCAGTGGCAGCATCAGATTCTCACAGGAGCACGAACCCTATTGTCAGCTGCGCATGTGAGGGATCTAGCTTGCACGCTCCTTGTGTGAATCTAATGCCTAATGGTCTGACACTGTCTCCCATTACCCCGAGATGGGACCGTCTAGTTGCAGGAAAACAAGCTCAGGGCTCCCACGATTTGACATTATGGTGAGCTGTTTAATTATTTCATCGTATATTACAATGTAATAATAATATAAATAAAGTGCACAATAAATGTAATGCTCTTGAACCATCCCCAAACCATCCCCCACCCCCGTGTCCGTGGAAAAATTGTCTTCCATGAACCTGGTTTCTGGCACCAAAAAGGTTGGGGACTGCTGCTCTAGAATACAACCAAAACGTAAAGTATCAAACGCAGCTATCTATCAGTTGCCTGTTAACATAAATTTGAATTCTTCTCCATGTACAGTTTATTTATTTTAATTTAATTAATTAATTTTTTTGAGGCAGAGTCTTACTCTGTTGCTCAGGCTGGACTACAGTGGCACAATCTCTGCTCACTGCAACCTCCGCCTCCCGGGTTCAAGCAATTCTCCTGCCTCAGCCTTCCCAGTAGATGGGTTTACAGGTACCTGCCACTATGACTAGCTAATTTTGTATTTTAGTAGAGACGGATTTCACCATGTTGGCCAGACTGGTCTCAAACTCCTGACCTTAGATGATCTGCCTGCCTCAGCCCCCAAGGTACTGGGATTACAGGTCAAGGTACAGTTTATAAGACAGTATTTTAGAAATTGAGATACTTAAATTTTTTACATGTAAGAGCTAAGTGAGGATATTAACTTTTTGAAAATTGTTAGGATGATTATGTAGAATTAAAAGAGGCTGTGTCCCCTAATAATAGTTAAGGAGTCTATTATGGTCTTTTGCTATTCTGAGCTATTTAATTTTTATGCTTAAATTAGTTTAAACTAAAAAAAATTGATTCACCACAGATGATAGGCTAAGCCAAAATGATTCACTTTTGCCCTCTGGTTGATGCATTATTTTAATTCACAGTTTTTAATTCCTCTGGAATCCAAATGTTACAAATTGAGGATAAATATATTTTACATGCTTGGAAGACAAGTTTATACACATGGTCTATTTTTTTTTTTTGTTTTTCATACGTGCAATTGCGACTTTACAGTCCTTATTTGACATTTCTGTGGTTTTGTGTTGTACTCTAGCAGATCTGTGAACCGAGAAGAATTAGAAATAGTGAGTATGGTAGAAGAGCCGAAAGTAGAACATTCGACTCAGGGAAATTGTGAAATGTCCTTTATCTGAACATGTGCCTTAGGCTGGCACATAACAAACTGTCAGAAATTGATGTTGATGCATGATTTTTTTTCTTTTTTTTTTTGGTGCTATGCTCTGTAAAGCAAGATATTACAAAAGAAGTGAAAACAGAATTTGTTTCTCTATTTGTTTTGAGACAGGCAAGACTATCATGTGTGTTTTCTCTGGGCAGGCTTGAATATGGTAGGCAGAGCTGGGTTTTAGTTTTGGTAGTAACAGCAGGACATCTCAAACACTGAAAGAAAAGGAGCCAAAGGGTCTTAGTTTTTTTTAGATTAATGGCAATCATTCTCCATAAAGCAAAGTGCCATCCAATGAAATAATTACTTTGGTATTCTAATATTCTATTGGTCTCCAGTGTTTTGGCATGACTTGATAAAAGTTTTGATTTGTTTGATTTAGCATTTGATTCCAAGTCATCCAAACAGATTTGGGATTCACTTGAGGCAAAGAGAAGTGAAGATACACTTATTAAATATTAGCTAGAGGGCTGATGACAATTCTTCTATTGTACAAATGACAAAACTGAAATCTGAAAAGATTGAGATTATTGCTAAAAAATTCTGAGCTAGGTAGTGACAGAAAATCATACGTTAATAAGAAAAATACAGTATGAATACAATTCATAGTATTCATTGAAATATTGTGGTGAAGAGCAAAGATCTATACTTCTTGTGTCTATGCTATCTTGAAAATCACATATACTTTTTACTACTTTCTTATCTCTTTTATTGCTTTTGTCATTATTATCATTGTCATTAGAGTCCTACTTCAGATAAGCATTCAAAATTCCCTCAAACACAGAGGAGAGACAATCTATCCAAGAAGGAAAATGCTTGAGACAGGAATGAATGAGTGTCACTGACAAAAATGGTTACTTTCCGATGATGTTTTGTTGCTCATCATGCTTGTTGTTTGCTGATAATTCTTTTTATTTGTGAAGAAGTTAGATCACATTCTTATATATCTAAAGACAAAAGAATTTACTTAATAATTTGTATAAATATTTCAAAATTTTTGATGCTATTTTCAGCAGCAAGTTTAGGATTTCAATATGGAACTTTATTGGTTTTCTTTTAATTCATCTGTAGATGAGAGGATTCTGTATACACAGGAGGTATTTTTTCTTCTTAGTGATCTGTAATTGTCAGGAAAACCTTTGAGAAGACAGCTTCAGCAAGAATAAATATTTTGCTTGAGTCATTGTCTCTATAACAGTGCTGCGTTGAAACAGAGTATAAATCTGATAAAGAATGAATGACCATATGTTCAATAAGATTATCATTGATGGTTACTGATAAGTTACAGGTTAAGCATGTTATTTTTTTTCCCCCTTTATCCCAACTTCCAAATCCCTACTCCAGGAACTCAGAAGACCAAAAGCAGCACTACTGAATTGCTCCCACTTCTCCCCTGCATCTTATGTAGCCTGACTTCTCACCTCTGAAGCCCCAAACATACCTCAGCCAACAGATGTTTAACCTGGACAGGAAGCTTGTACTTTGCTCTGAGAGTGGGTATGGAGCTATCAGGTGAACTCTACTTTGGAAAGTGTGGTGGCCAGAGAAGAATTATTGCTTCCTTTACTTTGTGGCCTTGGTAAGAGCTCAGGAGTGGAACCTCAAAAGTAAGTGCCAGATGGGCGTAGAAATGTACTTGGGGTCTACTGTTGTCCAGAAATTCCAGAAGGAATACCTTTGAAATCAATCCTTTGCAAGCTGGACCTTGGATAGCCCAGGCCACCACTCCATGGTGGGAGGAAACCTATTCTTCCACAATTTTCATCAGACTAATCCTTGTAGTAAAAATGAGCTTGACTCAGTGGAGGCAGAATAAAGTGCAGAAAACATGCTTTTTTACATTACATGCCCTCGATTACCTCTGGGTGCAGGACTTAATCTGTTAGTTAAGTGAAAAACTTTGGAGGACAGGAGAGACATGCTGAGGCTAAGGGACCAGTCCCCATCTGTGAAGGCTGGAGCAAACCTGGCAGGGCCCCGTATCTGAAGACTGACACTAGTCCTGAAGACCAGGACTATTGGGGTTGCAAGTAGCATAAGCTTTAACTGAAAGCAAATTGATTGAAATGAGATAAATTGATATAAAGATTAGGTTAAACTAATGTATATGTATATTTTGTTTTTAAGATAAGCTATTATCACTATATTCATGGGCATTAGTAATTTATGGAGAGACAAAATAATTAAGAGCCCAGGCTCTGGTGTTAGATTGCTTGGGTCCAAGACCTAGCTACACCACGTATGTGTAAACTGTGAACTTGACCTTGAGTCTCTGGGTTTGAATTCCAGCTCTGCCATTTGCTAGATATGGACATTGAGTAAATTACTAAGTTTCTCTGAACTTCAATTTTTTTTGTCATCTGTATGTGTAAAACACACCATGTAAAGCACTTAGTATTGTACCTGTCCACAGGAAGCACTCATAGTTCACATAATGTACTGAGAATGGTACACTTTTGGGCCAGTTATTATTCTAACTATACTACATACATTATCAATAACTGTAAACTAGTATTATTATTGCCATTCTTATTGTTTTGGTCCCTGTGATTTTATTTTGCAACTATTTTATTACCTTTAAGCACTTCTATGTTTTCCTACTCTTTTCTTCCTTTTTATTTCTAGTTCACTTTAGCCTATTACTTGTGCTATGGATTATTTATAACAGTAAAAGAATCAGAGTAACTTAAGTATCCACACATTACACATTAATGTTGGATTTTAGTCCTTCAGAAGTAGTATGGTTTGGGTGTCAATAAGAGCTATTACTATAAACCAACGTATTGGTATTACTGTATACCAAGCGCTATGATGACAGTAATTGTATCACTCCTATTTTACAAATGAAGTGATTAAAATCTTTAGAGAGGCTAAAGAAAATGTGTAGCAAGTGACATAGCTATAACTACTGGTGTAATTAACATTCGAAGCCAGAAGACTGATTCCAGAGAGAATGTTTGTGTATGGTTATAGAACATATGGCTGAAAGGAAAACTGCATCACTCAGGATGAAACGATCAGTGAGATGTGAAGGTAGAGTTTGATGAGCTGTCCATATGGATGTGGATGTCACTCAGACTCACAGTAAATCTCTGGTTGTAGAGCTAGGAAAAGAGAGGGAGCCCTCAAGTCAGGAAATAAAGCTTTGACAAGCACATGACACACACCAAAAGGCTGGTGAGTGACAGTAACAAGAAGTGAAGGGTGATACTACTGCTACCACTAGTAAAATAATGGCAAGTGAATATTTATGAAATCCTTATCAATATGTATGGTACTTTTGAAAAGCATTATCTCAAGGAATTCTCACAACAATCCTTTGAAAAAGGCACTATTATTTTTCCCATGTTATGAATGAGTTAACTGAATTTTAGAAAAATTGAATAAATTGCCTAAGTCCACGTAGCTATTTCAAGTCACCAGTATAGCTATGTGAAATGGTTTTCAAAGAAGTCACCTATCCTTCATGCATCTATCTATCTGTCCCTCCATCCACCCATTCATCCGTTTGCTTAACAAACTTGAGTGTCTTCTAGGTATTAAGCTCTGAGGATTAAAAAAAGTGCCTAAAATCCTAGTACCTGCCCTTGAGTCTGATGAGAAGGAAATTTAAGAGAACAATTGATAAAAGCTATAGTAGAGGTGTAATTTTGTTGTTTGTAAAATGAGAGTGCTTTGTTGCCTACTCTTTAATATTTCTTTCAATTCCACCACTGTGATTCTAGAATCAGCAAGAAGTAATCCACAAAAAATGAAACTGTACACAGCCTGGTGGTATAAAACTTGAACCTACTTAACTGTTGTTGGTATAAGACCCATTCATTTTCAATGCTATGCAGACTCGCAAATTTGGCAGCCAGGGAACTCAGTGTGAGGCGGCTGGGCATGATTTTGGATGGGGGACTCAAATTCAATGTTGGTGAAGTGTTTACAGTTTGCATGTGCTTTGCAGGTGTGTGACATCACTTCTCATAACTGATGGGAATGCTGGAAACAGTGGCAGCAGACTGAGAGCCTGCCTTTAACCCTTTCCAAACAAGCCATCTTGTGGGCAGATGTTGACCACACCTTCTTGCACATCTCTCTAAATGAGCCTGGAGATGAGCCAATTATTTTCTGATCTAGGCCTTGACATGTGAATGTACAGTCACTGAACTTCTCCGGGAAATGGCATCAAGACTAAGTCAACGGGCTAGGAGACCGAGGGCCTTCCTTTAATGTCCTACTTAATGGCGATTGTGGGAAAAACAGCATTATTCTCTTGTTTAGGCTGCAAACTTGTTGATATTTTATAATTAAAAAACTTGGGGGGGGGCATGGGAATGAAAATAGGCTTTTTCTGTAGAGGAAGCACTACTAAAGTAAGAGTTTTCAAAACTAGTAGTGTAAACAAAATTTCAGAGAAGAATATTAAGACTACTTAAGGGAACAAAATCTTTTCAGGTTTCATGTTTTTCATTGCCAAAATTTCTGCAGTGCATCTTTCCATTGATATTAAAGGAAAGAAACCTACTTAGTATAAAAAGTTATGGTAATGTAAAGTCACTTTGAAGCAGTTATTAAAACAGATTATGCTTTTAGTTTACCCGTATCCTTCAATGTTAAATCAGGCATTTGATACAATGCCTCAGTAATGTAGAATGATTGCAAAAAAGTTGCTAGGAATTAGCTAAGGATTTTTCACATTGCCCATATTATATGTTTTCCTGGAACATATGTGTGCATGCATATATAGATGTAAACTAGAATGTAAATGTAAGTTTTATATGAATAAAAGTATTAATATTGAATTTATTTTAAAGTAGATTGCATATTAGATTTCCAGTAATTTATGCAAATTTTCCCTCCAATTAGTTAACATTATAAAAATGTTACTAAACTGATACTTTTTTATCTTAGACATTTATAATGCTTCAAGCATTGCTGCAGTTTTTATTCTTACATGTTACTTCAGGGTGGGTAGGTAAGAAACTTGTTACTTGTAGGTTATCAATGGAGAAGGCAGAGGCTGATTCATGAGCTTCTGAGGACTCAAGCTACTATTCTTTATCATTATTTCTGGAGTCACAAGGGCTACTTTGAACAACTGAAGAAAAATAGTAAGTCTGAAAATAGACTCCACTGCAGAAAGCAGATAGCTATATTCTAGCCTCATTTTTCTTTTTTCCCATATTAAAGTTGGTCCTCTGCATAGGTGTCTGTTTGGGTCACATTATCTATGAACTATACTTGAATAAATTGCTAGCTCTCTTGCAGCTGCAAGTGCTGGTTATTTTATTTGAATTTGTAGCTTTTTGATGTTTTCTAGAATGCACAAGTTTAAAATTTAGATACAGCCTGCAATTTTTTTAAGTCCTAGACACTTCTGTTTGAGTAGGTCTTATTAACTCAGTTTAGAAGTTTGAATCTAAACCTTTACAACCCTCCTTTTGAAAGGTGTTGAGATGTGTGGTGGGGGGATTATTTTTAATGAAACTAAGCTTGCATATTTTTCAGGTTTTAAGATGAAATGGGTTGTATCTATTAATTTACAGAACTTTAGAGACTGTAGAGACAGGATAGCAATTGACTAGGATATTGAATTTTTAAAGCAATTTCATTTCACAGTATTAAATTGGAATCTAACTGTAATGCTAGAAAGTTTAGATGACAACTTCATTTCTCTAGTACAATTCATCTATTTTCCCTATTCATATGATGCAGACCACAATAATTAGTTTTGAAAAAAGGCAAGAGGAAACTTAAAAGGAAATTTCTCTCTTGATACCTTATGAAGACATCCACCCCTAAGGATATTTTTCTGTGACTGCATTTGTGAGAGGTAGAGTCAGTGACACTGATGTAGGCTCTCCTTCCTTCATGGCTGTGATCTGGCATGTCTGAATATACATCTGAAATAAAAATGACCGGTGATCTACCTTGGAAAACTCAGAAGCCAACTGGAGATCCTGTTGCAGCCATACTCAGGCACATAATCAAAACCAGGTTACCACTTGTAAGTTGGAAAATTAAAAATGACATATACTTGCTTTGCTGAGGCGGTCGGGCTCCCCTTGCAGGCAGTGGCAATTCATAATTATGCATGAGGAAGGGGCAGCGCAGATGTCACTGTTATTCACCATATTACATATTTTCACTGTTTTCTAGATATTTCAGGGATAACTTTCTTGAGGTGGTGAAATTAAAAACACCCCAAAATGGTATTTCTAGTTCTAGATCCTTGAGGAATCGCCACACTGTCTTCCACAATGGTTGAACTAGCACATGTACCCTAGAACTTAAAGTATAATAATAAAAAAACCCAAAATGTATGATTTGCTATTTTTATAAATGTTTTATTATTAGATAATTTTAGATTTGCATGCAGTTATAAGAATTAACACAGAAAAATTCATATACCTTTCACCCACTTTCCCCCAGTGGTAACATCTTGCGTAACTATAATACTACACCCAGCATACTGGATGAATCCCTCAGTAATGAATATGTGTCAGTCCATCAGCCTTATTTATAATCATCAGTTTACATGGACTTATTTTGTGTGTATGTTTAGTATTTATTTTTATTCAGTGTTATTGTAAGTGCAGGTTTGTGTGCTCACAACCAAAGTTAAGATACAGAACAGTTACATCACAAAGATTGCTTGTGCTAAACTGTTAATGAAGGATACGCTCAAAAGAGTTATTTACCAATTTGAATAGATTTTCTGAGGTTATTTGTATCTAAAATGGTTTGAAAAGACACCAAGTGACTAAGAAGACAGAAGATAAACTCCTCACTAATTTCAAGAAATAGGCTGAAGTTGTGTGAGCTGATCTCTCTGTGGAGTTCTCTGGGAATACAATGAATGACCATGCTTCTTTATAAAAAAAGAAATTGCTGAGCAGAAAGCAGAGAAAGACTTTAATGGTATCTGCAGCAAAGAATAAAGTCAGGGCTTTAAGGATAGAGGTTAGTAGGCCTTTTGCACAGTTTAAACAAAAGGAAAGTAAAAATTACAGACCTAGATTCTTTTGTATTCTAAAAAAAAGAAAAAATGCAAAGTCACCAAGAATATATATATATATATATATGTATATGTATGCTGGTCTGTGGTCTGCAAAAAGAGTTTTCTCCCCCTCCCCCTGGGAAAACAATAAAAAATTATTTGCCCCTGTATCAAATTTAGGACCATTTACCAAAATGGCTAGCTTGGCAGAGGTGGCTGCTTAGCTGGGAGCTCAATTGTACAATTCACTTGTAGCTCAGCATGAACTTTCCTCATAGACAATAGACATTTGTGTTCACACATTTGAAAAATGAACTTACACAAACAACTGTAATTTATACTGTTCCTTGAAACCATAAAACATTAACACTTTTAAACTAATGGGTTTTGGGCTACCCTCAAAATAAAGCTTTGTGTTTTCTGCTACTACTCTTTATTTCTAGGTTACTGAAGACCATCTATAAAGGGAAATTGTTAATAGCAGAGAAATTGTGAGAAGTCAGTCATAAAAGCTGCATGTTGGATTTTTTTTCCCCTTCTTTTGTCTCCATTGAATTAAAGATTTTTTTTTTGTTTGTTTGGGTGAGAATGTTGGTTTAGTTATTACATAATTAAAAATTCTCCTCTTTTCACTATTAGGCAGAAAAGACTGCCTGAGATACTGTTGATTAAACCTATTTTAGTATTATCATCTCACCGATCAACTGGACTAAGGTTTATTTTTGAAGACCTGAAATTTACTGCTAGATCTAGATGGTAAAGGTTTAGGAGGATGTATGAATTAGAAATATACCAAGGAGGATGTTATTTCCTTAGAAAATGCTAAGAGGACTAAAGCATAAGAACTTAAGGCTTGAGGTCTTGGAGGTTTCACTTCTGTTGTGCTAGCTCAACCTCATTTCCTAAACTTGTCTCACCCACCCATCCACCACAGGTCCTTACCGCCTCCACCTGCAGGCTTGGCCATTCTCATTGCCTTCTGCAGGACATTTATCAATGATTTTAGCTGCCTTCTCCCAGTCCACAGTGGATTAGAATGTATAAACCCTCATGGACATGAAGTATGGAGAGTAGATGTTTAGCTATACAGCTCCTGAGACTTGGGACTTGGTTCCCATGGTTGAATCCTGGGGTCTGTGCTACTCAGCTGTAATTTGTCCCTTCACTTCCCCATATTGGCCCAGTTATAGGAACTGGGCTTCCACCCTGTTTCCTACTTCTGAGAATGTTGTTCAGACACTTAATGTAGACATTTCAGGAGTTCCATCTCCCAATTTTGCCTTTTTTGTTCCTTTGCCTGGGATTGGAGACTTACTCTGCATCTCATAAGGAGAATGTTTTATTTTTATTTTTCGTTCCATTAAATCTTTATTTATAAAAACAGACAACAAGCTGGATTTGGCCCAAGGATACAGTTTGTCAATTCTTGATCTATCATATCCTGGCCATATATCTCCAAATTCTTGTTCTTTGCTATAAAATCTCATTCAAATGACTTTTTTTGGTGAAACTTAAGAAATATTCCCCATTAAGGTTGTGAACAAAGCAAGGAAGTCCAGTATCACTTTAAGAATTTGATGTTCGGCCGGGCGCGGTGGCTCAAGCCTGTAATCCCAGCACTTTGGGAGGCCGAGACGGGCGGATCACGAGGTCAGGAGATCGAGACCATCCTGGCTAACACGGTGAAACCCCGTCTCTACAAAAAAATACAAAAACCTAGCCGGGCGAGGTGGCGGGCGCCTGTAGTCCCAGCTACTCGGGAGGCTGAGGCAGGAGAATGGCGTAAACCCAGGAGGCAGACCTTGCAGTGAGCTGAGATCCGGCCACTGCACTCCAGCTTGGGCGACAAAGTGAGACTCCGTCTCAAAAAAAAAAAAAAAAAAAAGACTTTGATGTTCACTGTTACAGAGTACAAACTGATGCAACTGAAAAAGAAAAAAAAAAAAAATCCAAAAAGTTCAAATGAAAAGTTTGAATAAAAATAACAGAATTTAGAAAGAAGTTTGAGTATAAAATTAGTATAATGAAATTAGTAGTGTTTATTCAAATAATAATCCTTTAGATAATACAATGGGAAAAATTAAAATTTGTAACACAACCAAAAAATAAGTTGTTTGGTAATAAATATAATAAGAAATGTTTAAGGTCAATGCAAAGAAGAATTTGAAAACCTAGTGATAAATATGAAAGAAAACTTGAATTTAATGGAAAAGAATACCTTATTTGTTTATATAAAAACTCATTAGAGTAAAATAACAATTTTATTTTAAATTCTATAGGTCGTATTCATAACAAGAAAAATAAAGAATATTTAAATATGATCTTTTTAGTTGGTAATGAATTTGTTTTGTTCAGAAAAATTTTAATATCAAAAATTAACAATAAAATATTCCTCCTACCCTATAACATATTCATATAACCCTCTCCCACCAATATAATCCCATTATTATTATTTTTTCCCTTAAATCATGTCTGTAATACCACTTTCTAATTCACTACTTTTGTTCTTAAACATTTTTTATAAGGAATTTTTTTCAGAAGCTAATGTAAGCTCTGGATTCTCTTCGAATATTAATTACAGAGAGAAAGAGACAGAGACACAGAAAGAGAGAGAAAGAAACAGAGAGAGAGAAAGAAAGAGAATAAACTTTTGTAAGCAATAGTACATGTATCTATAGAGTTTTAATTCAGATTTCGAAAGGTGCATAGCACTCTGATAGCCCTCTGAGTTCCATGGATAGATCTCACAGAAGTCTTTGAAACTCAAGTCAAGAATTATTTGATGTATTCTCTTAATCTTCAGATGAAAATTGGGGGCGCTCAGGTGGCCAGGAGTGGGCCTTTCTTGGTGGCTTTTCTGGATTTACATAATTAGGCTTTTGCTCAGAAGGCTGGATAATAGCTCAGTTGACTGTTAAAGGAAGAAAAATACTACAACCTTCTTTGTAAGTACCAATACCCTTCACTTACTTGATTGTCCTTTTTTTCTTGCAGCATTGGTTTTTGATTTTGACTGTTCCCTATAACTGTCTTGATTGTGTTGCTGGGTGGATATTCATGCGATCTTCTTAGTCTCTCCATTGTTCTTGTTTGCAGTAAAACATTCCTCTTTACCAACATAATTGTGGATTAAAATAGATCCCAGATAGGGATAGGAGTTTATCTGATAATAATTTTAAAAATAGGTCTTATTTATTTATTTATTTATTTTGAAACAGAGTCTTGTTCTGTCACCCAGGCTGGAGTGCTGTGGTGCAATCTCACCTCACTGCAACCTCTGCCTCCCAGGTTTAGGTGATCCTCTTGCCTCAGCCTCCCAAGTAGCTGGGATTACAGGTGCCTGCCACCATGCCTGGCTAATTTTTGTAATTTTAGTAGAGATGGGGTTTCACCATGTTGGCCAGGCTAGCCTTGAACTCCTGACCTCAGGTGATCCACCCACATCGGCCTCCCATAGTGCTGGGATTACAGGCATGAGCCACCACGCCTGGCCACAGGTCTTAATTTTTAAAAATATATGCATTGGTGGATAATGTGACTTCCTAGAACCACAGAGTGGGTGTATTTAATACATTAAACCACATTGTGCATCTGATTGATCTGCTCAGTCTGATGCAACAAAATACTGTGGCTCAAACACAGAAATTTACTTTTTCATAGTTCTGGAGGCTGGGTGTCTGAGATCAGGGTGACAGTATGTTGGGTTCTGAAGAAGCCTCTTTTCCTGGCTTACAGACAGCTGCCTTCTTGTGTGTCCTCACACAACAAGGAAAGAAGGACAGTATACTCTCTGGTGTTTCTTATTAAATGGTCACTAATCTCATCATGAGGGTTGCTACCTCATGACCTCATCTAAACCTAATTTTCTCCCAAAGGCATTATCTCCAAATACCATCACATTGGGGGTATACATTTTGAATATGAATTTTGTGGGGATATAATGTAGTCCATAGCAGCATCTCTGTATGAAGAATACAGTGAAAGGCTTATGATGACCAATACTTCAAGAACTATGAGTCCTTCAGCTGCGATTTATGTGCTAAGGAAGTAGGGAAAGGAGGGGCAGGTAAAAATCACAGATAGAAGGAGAGTAACAAGGAAAGGATACGGGATTTCTAGGGGGTAGAAGTTTATTGGATACTTGCATTGGTCTTAAGAATAATCTTTATCAGAATTCAAAGTCGACATACTGGGGACCCAAACAGAACAAGAATTTGTTCCTCCAAAGATAAAAAAAACATATATTTTATTTTAGCAAAATAATTTGGTTTTGGATTTAGAGTAAAAAGTAGAAGAACAATTCCAAACATTGCTCTTGAGTGCTATTGAACTAACGGAGTAGTGAAGACAAGTGATGCCTGAAAAGGTTTGTTTATAGTTTAAATCTGAGTCAATCTACCAAAATGGAATTTGCTTGTAATTTCCTTTAACAGGGTATACTTAGTGCTTGGAATTACATTCTGAGCAGCTTTGTTTATTGAGTTTCCTTGAACTCAACCCGGTGTGGGTCTTGGACTTCACTGGATAGCTGGGAGAGTTTGTGCTGCTAAAAAGCTGAGATGTTCTTTGAGCTGGGATGTTGTTATTTTGACAATATTATTTGCTTATTGTTAAGAGGGTGTTGACAAAAAATGATCTCAAGATAATGGCAGACTAGAAAGAAAAGTGGGCTGACCAAAGTGAAATGTTCCATTGCATCTTGAAAGAACGGCCTTAAATTCTGATAGAATTCAAGCATTTCTCTTCTGTGAATATATTTCTTTATAAAATTGGGGATGCACCAGCCTAAGAAATGCAAATCAGGGGTTCTGACTTTCTAACAGTGTCCCCATTACTGGGGAGGGAGTGGTGTAGAGCATGAACCTTAGTGTCAGACAGGAATGAATTGGGCTGTGCCATTTATGAGTGAGTGTGACCTTGGGCAAGTTACATTAACTTATCTAATTAGGCCTTAGTTTCCTAGCTTGGTGCTTATATGGACTGGATGAGATAATGTTTAGAAAGAGCTGTGCATAGGACTTGGTACATTTTAAAGCTCTAAGAATGATAACTGTTATCAGACTGGTAATTCATCAATGCAGTGACTGACCACTCATGCTTGGAAAGAGTTTAAACATCACTAGCAAGCCCAATTTTATTCCACAAACTGCATCACTGAATTGTGATGCTAACTTTCTCTTTCCTCCTACTAATAATTATTCATGACTTTGACTACTGTCTCAGAACGCCAGCGAACAACAGTAGATATGTGTAGATGTTCTCTCTTTTCTGGTAATAATAAAATACAAAAAGAGCCTGAAGTGAAATTCAAATGAGAAGCAGCAGTAGACATTCACCTTTTTTGGGAAACAATTAATTAATTTTGGTTAAGTATGTTTTAATTAGACCTAAACGTACAGAACAAGGCTTGCTTATGTGTGTAATCTTAAACTGAGTCAAGATGAAGTCAATTCACTAAGTTTTATGTATTCATCCTATTTAATTGCTATTTGAATAAGGATATATTATCTAAATAGAATTTAATCATTCAAGTTGTTTCTCAAATCAGGGATTTCAGGCATAAATTGAGAGTCAAATATTTCCATATGTTGATATATTGGGTAATTTATGTCTGGTAGGACAGTATTTCAGAGAAAAAATTAAAATCCAAGATCGTGCAGGAGAAGATTTCTACCTGCCTTCATGCAAAGATCCTATGTTCTTAATGGAAGGTTTGGATTTAGAAAATAAAAAGTAGAATTTCACCCTGAGAGGGTGAAGTAGCCAAGGCAGCCACTTCTAATAGTAGGTATTATGACCCAATCTGGTACAGTAGCCAGACCACAAGAGAGGCAAAAATGTTTTCATCATGAATAAGGAAGGGTAGTTCTATTTTGCTCTATCCTTTTCCTATTACTTTCTCCCATCCAGCTGTGCGGCCTCAGATCAAAATTCTACTTTTATTATACTGTAGATGAACCTAATGAGACTCAATAGCTCCATTATGCATTATTTTCTCAACATCTGTTAGCCACAGTTCCTGAACTTAACTTTAAAGCTTTCTCCTTTGCTATTAAAGTCTGATTCATTTGCAATTTTTCATAACCCAATAAAACCACCCCTTTTCAGCCCAAGTTTAAGTTATTTGCTTGCTTGCCTGGGGCCAAATGTGCAGACAAGCTGAACAGTCAGCTAAAGCGTTAACAGGTTATTCTACACTCTGGGTTCATAGTAATCACCTAAAAACACTAGATGGCACAGGAGAGGTATGAATGCAACAAGGAGATCCAAGCCTTCAAACTTGAAATATTTTAAAAAAATTTTTAAGGTTTAAAAGGTCAGTAATTTAGGATATTCTTGTATGTTCTTTCCTATTTACTTTCCTATTATTGTCTTGAGCTTTATCCTTGAGATTTTTCAGAAATGGTTGATGTAAGGTAAAATTCTCCTATCTCACTTGAAAGCAAACACTTAAGACAATTATTAGTTGAGTAGTGCCTTTATTTATTCTTTTTAATTAATTACAGAAAAAAACACCCACACTCATAAATACACACCCATCTGCATACTTATATAGTAATGCATACTGTAAATCTATATGTTTGGTTATATATGTGTGTGTTATCTTTATGATAAATGAAATATTCTATATCAGGGCACTTAGTGATAATGCACACAATGGTATGTGTAAATGTGCACACGATTCTATTTATTTTTCTAATTATGCAACTAACTAGAGTTAAATAATGAGAAATACTTTTCCAAGAAAAAGCATCTAAACATAGAAGTCAATGTTATGTAATTTCTACTTTTTCTCAGCTTGTAATGAGTACATGTATTCCAAGAAGTTTCATATATATTGTGTTTATTAAACATGAGTTTATTTTATCATTTTCTTTAATGGAAAAATTATAAGCTATGAACAGGAAAGTATATTAAGCAAATAGTGAATGTTAGGACTCAAAAGTGGTACTGATTACAGCAAGAGTACTGTTAACCTTAATTACAGAAATTGTACTCATTTGTAGGGCACATTGTACACATGAAGTCACAGGGTAATCGATGGTTTGCCACTGAATAATCTCTGAAATTTAGTGGAGCTAAAAGTGCAAACAGGAAGTTTACAGTTGTTCATGATAAAAAAAAATATCTGCACAGGCATCACTATCAAAGAGTGATAGATTCTCATTTTTAAAAAATAGATCTGTATTATTTGAGTTTTTGTTTTGAAACTTCTTGGACAATTAGTGATAAAGTAAGACTTAGAGAAGCAGTTTTAACATTTTGCTCCCCAATATTTGCAATAGACTCATAAAGTTCACTGGAACAAAAATTGTTTTATTATTTGTAATCTGGGAGAAATATTACTTACATTAAGTAATTGTTTTGAGAATTAAAGATAATGCATGTAAATGTATATATATTTAAATAACCTTAAGCTGAGTAGATTAACAAATTTATTACTGAATTAGGTCAATGAGAAATAAATAAAACTAACTAAAAATACAGAACCACAATATCATCTCCAAACAAAGTTCAAAAGAAAATCATAGAGGCCACATATTTGTAATAGTCATCTGTAAAGAACTGATCTGACTCAGTGGCTTACTCCTATAATCCAAACTACTCCAGAGGCTGAGATGGGAGGACAGCTTGAGGCCAGGAGTTCCAGACCAGCCTGGGCATTGTGAGATTCCACCTTTAAAAAACTTTGAAAAAAAAAAAATTAGCTGGGCATGGTGGTACGTGCCTGTAGTCCCAGCTACCCGGGAGGCTGAGGCAAGAGGATTGCTTGAGTCCAGGAGTTAGAGGTTGCAGTGAACTGTGATGATGCCACTGCACTCCAGCCTGGGTAACAATGTGAGACAACTTTAATTACTTTAAATTACTTTCAACTTTTCTACATTTTATTCTGGAGGGTATGATTGTACAATACATAATAAAATCATATACAATTTAGTTATCTTTATAGCTAAAAAATTATAGTTATAAAATATTTGGGTAGAGACATCATGCCATATTGGAAAGTGCATGAATTTAAAGTTTCCATGCCCTTAGACAATTTGACATGGGTTGGAATTCTGGTCTCACCACTAATTAACTAGGAGATCTTGGGTACTAAGTTCTGCAAGTCTTATTTTCTTATTTGTAACATGGGGTAAATACTATTTCATGATACAAGGTTGCTATGGGTTAAACAGGATTTTTCAAATTCAGCACTAGTGACATTTGGGCCAAATAATTCAGAAGCTATTGTGGGGGCTGTCCTATGCCCTGTAAGATACTTAGCAACATCCCTGACCTTTACCTACTAAATACCAGTAGTACCTCTTCCACAGTTGTGACAACCAAAAGTGTCTCCAGACATTGACTAATGTACTCTAAAGGGCAAAATTGCCCCCAGTTGAGAACCACCGGGTCAGAGGTAAAATATATAATAAACTTGCATGAAAAATGACTTGAACTGAGAACAAATAATGGGTGACATGAATATTTAAGGTGAATAATAATAATAATAATAATAAAACAGAGTTTCGAAAGTAGACTGAGAAGGATAACCACAGAAGAGACAGTAGATATTCATGAAAGAATGCAATCAAAGAAACCAAAAACATAAAAAGTTGTGAGAGAGGATAAGAGGAAGACTCACCATTGAACTGACTTCATTTGTGCTTCTAAGGACACTTTAAATGAGAGATCATAGTTGGCTTACAGGTGATGGGGTTTTGGGAGCAAAATATGCAGAGAGTTTTTCAATAGTTTTAATTGTGAGTACTTTTAGTTGGGGCTATTCTTTCTCTAGTTTCTGTATGCTCTATCACTTCCTATGCTTTAGGAGAAGGTAGAAAAAGGGGTCAGACACTGTAGGTCTAAATGAGTATTTTAAATTACATACACTATAAAACATATTATTCTTTCATTCCTTAAAGATTTTTTCAAAACTGATATGAGTTTACTTAAGAGTTTCTAACTGAAACTATAATTGCAAACTATAATTATAAATTATAAACTATAACTATAATTAACTATATAGGCGCAGAACTTCAAATTCCCAACTTTTAGTCAGGCAATATCCCTGTGCCTAATACTAATTTTAGTCAAGGTTCAAAAAATAATTCTATCATATATTAATATAAAAGTCTATTGGATATCGTGGTATGACCAAAATGTATCATCTGTTCTTCCTTCTCTGTTTCTTAACGGCAGTGTATGTAATTTAAAATACTTCAGCCTAGGCAGTGTCGTGTGTGTATGTGTGCACTCAGTTTTAATTTGTGGAGTGGGGGTGGGGTGTGGTTACTTAAAATTCACAATAACCAAATATGGAAGGCACGTGCTGGAGGGGAGGGGTGGTTGGCTAGCACTTGAAAGACACTAATCAAAATCCTACACTTTGGAGGTGTCTAATCCAAGCAAGTGTTCAGTTCTCTTCATCTCAGATCAACGCCAGATGGCATGGTAATTAGTGCATTGGATGTAGAAATGTTTCTTTCATTGGCAAAATTAGTTATGTTCAAGATGTGGATCTGGGATTGGCTAGATATATTGATCTGGGGCTCCTGCATGGACAGGATTTCAGAATTTAGTGAACTTGATAGCCTACATTTCTTGAGACTAATTTCTTGGTTTAGGATTCCAGACCCATCTGGTATGAGTGTGTTTATCTGAGGGCTTTTTTTTTTTTTTCCCCTGACTCCTACTGGGGTAGCTGAATTCTGCCTCTAGAATTTGCTTTTTCTGTCTTTCATTAACCTTTTATGCAGGATCCTGTTGAATATCTAAAATTATAGAGAGCTGGTATTTCATCGAGCTTGTAGAGCTGTTTGTGTTAGTATTTTTGTGGCATTTTAACTGTTAAAAGTTTATGTGTGTGGCAGAATGCGGTTTGAACATTTATTTATAACATTATTGTACTCAACAGCAAGGCTGCAGGTAAGGATACCTACCAAAGCTAACAATATGTACCCAAAATAACCCAGTAATTGTAAGATACCAAATTGGGTCAGTTTGCTACCAGGTGACACTCATTCCTCTGAACGGGAGAAAATAAAAATGCTTATTTCTTTGTAGATACCTGAGAAATTTTTGTAACTTATTGATTAAGATTTAATTCTTTTGTATAATAGTTCAAAAATAATATTTACCTCATGAGTAACAATAGCTAATATTTTCTGAACCCTACACTGAGAATTTACATGTATACCTTATACCTTAACATTTAATAATCACATCTTACAAAGTAGTTAATTATTATTATTATTATTACTATTATTCCAATTTTTCAGATGAGAAAATTGAGGCACAGTGAGGATAAGTAACTTGTGTATTCAAGGTCATACGATGAGTAATTAACAGGCCTGAGATGATGAAATCAGGCCATCTGGTTCTTGATATCATGCTTTTTTTTTTTTTTTTTTTTTT
>NW_012114544.1:1121803-1131642 GCF_000951035.1 Colobus angolensis palliatus | reverse complement strand
ATAATTTATTTGAGAAATACTTATTAAGATATATATACACACACACACTCAAAAATTGGTCAAATATAAATAAGACCAAATATTGGTGTAATATGAAAAATCCTAGGATAATTCAATCTTCATGTATATTTAGGTATATTTACTCCTTTTGTAAGAATGGACCTGCAATTATATTTTAAATTAATTATGGCATTCATCCACCATGCATATGACATATGAGTTCTAGGAAATCATACAAAGAAATTTATCAAAGAAAGGATGCTTATAATGAAGTGAGTCCTTCCTTACTATGCTACTGTGTGTATCCTTATCATGAATATGTTGCATTCATGTTTTACTTTGGTTTTGTTATTTTTAATCCAGTAAAACTTTATTTTTGAGCACAGTATTTCCACAGTTGAAAAATTCCTCAAAAATTTTAATAAAATTTCCTCACTCAGCAATGATTTTTGCTCCAAAACTTTTTCAGATCTATTAAAAATTTAACTTACCTTTTAGTTAGAAGTTCCTATAAAGAAATCCTGACTTTCCCACTAATTGTCAATCAGACCTTGAAAAGTATAATTGGAAACAAGGTTTTGTTTTGTTTTGTTTTGTTTCTGTACACTACCTTCACACACTAATTTTTACCGACTGGAGTATTTTCTTGGCTTGGTTTCATTGGAACTAGGCAGGAGATTAAAGAGCTTGGTTTTGTTTTTCATGAAGAGAAAATACAATGGGTTTTTTTTCCTGGGTATGTATCAGCTTTAGATAAGCCTTCCAAGATTAAGAATGCTACAAAAGAAGTTAAAATATTTCTTAACCAGCTTTAGAGTTTCCATAAATGTGCTCAATTCACCTAACAGCATCTCAATGGGATGGCCAGGGGAATATGGAGGAAAAATGAGATTTCATTCTGAGTTTTAAAAGCAGGAGGAGGGAATGTTTGTTCCGTGTGTTCACTCTTTGGAAAGCAGATGATGGTCTGTTTGTCATTAATATTAGCATGAATTAGTGTTGCTTACCTCCCACCGGAGGCCTTGTGATATAAAGACAGGGCAGGCCAAACTTAGTCCCAAGAAAGATGGGTAAATACTCCAGAGGACCTATAGACCTATTGTTTGAAAAATGTAAACAAGAATAAAACACCAAAGCCTATCAGAATGTGGCAGATTTTTTCACCACTGCCAGTGTGCAGTTTGATTGTGGTAGTTTCTATGCTGAGAAACACAGGGAGGGAAAATTCTTCACAATCAGAGTGTGTGGTTTCCTGTGTAAATTGAAATGATTAACTGTTTTCTTTTTTTAAAAGGTGTTTGATAAATGGTGTATCATGTTGGTCTCAATTTATAAAATAGGAGTTAATTTTTTTCTTATGTAGGAATTTGTTGTGTTAAGTTATATAAACTAATAAGGAGAAGAGATCTTCAAGAAAGCATAATTTAAATTTGGGAAAAGACACAAAATCCAGGTAGTTTATAATGGTAGAAATGAAAATAGACAGAACTTTAACAGTCTATACTGTCATAATGATAGCTAACATTTATGATCATAGTTACCATAGATTTGGTATTGTTTGTAACTTTAGTTTTTTCATTCATAAGTTTTTTCATTCAATAAAAGCAACCCTACAAATATCCTTGTTACTTTACATTTGAGGAAACTAAAGACAGTAGTGATTAACTTTCTCAAGACCTCGTATCTAACTGGTGGAGTTCAGATGTAACCAAACACTCATGATACTACTTTCCATTTAGATAATAATCCTTTTCTGAACAAGTACTGGACAAGTTTTTATAAATTTTTAAATGTTCTTCTGGAGGACGTGACATTAACAGATGACTCCACGTTAGCAGTTACAATACGTGAGAAAGCCTGAGTGCTCTGCATTTGTATTAGAAGCTGGTCACTTAATTTCTATGGTCTGTATAATGTATTAAGTAGGGCCTTGACTTGTCAAATGTATTTAGTAAAGAAATGCTGTTGGAAGATTATGATAAATTCTTAAACCTCATCATTTCAAAATTGAGGCAGATTATATAACTCTAACTATTGAGCACCTAAACTCTCAGTAAACTCTGAGTGTGAAATATATTAGTAATGATTTGTGCTTTTGAAAAGTGTTTCTTCAAAAAGTTCCAGAGTTAAGATGGCCTACTGGATGGAAAGGGTAGGTTTGAGTGGTCATTGAATATCCTCTCAGGCTTTTTGACTATTAAGAGGCCTAACTCCTTTCTGTTTAGAGCCCTTTGTTTTGATTACTTCAAAGAGAGGGAAAGCCTCTCTTTGGACTGACACCAATCTCTTCAATTTGTCTGGAAATTTAAAAAGCAAACATGTTTATAAATAAGACAATAAAGACATTGACAATGTCTGGTATTTTCTAATTTTCAAATATTAATTAATATTTAATTAATTAATTAAATATTAGGGTGCTTATTCTTTATCAGAAGCCCTGCTAGACATTTTGTATCACACAACAAATTCCTGCATAAAGAGGAAAAAAATTACCTCCTATTTTATATCAATGAAATTTTGTTAATGTGTATAGCCAATCAGGAAATGGTACTATTTTAAATTCTTATTTTATAGAAGATGAAACTAAAGTACATTACTTTCCCAAGATCATAAACAAGAAGGATGATCAGAGATCGTTTGCATTCATGGACAACAGCATATATTTCTAAGCCTTCCCCAGGACCATGTTAACTCTCCCACTCTTTGTTATAATATAGTCCAAAGGATCTGCATTGTCTGGACATTTCAGAGAACATCTTATTCATCTACTATATCGATGATATAATTGTATCAAATTAATAAGAAGTGGCAGGTTTTTTTTTTGAAGATTTGGTGAGACAGAAGGAAAGAGGAGCCCTGGGAAGATTCAAGTACATACAACATCAGTGACGTTTTTGGGAATATTACAGACTGGGTCATGCTGTGACATTCACTCCAAAATAAAAGCCAAATCTTTGTGTCTTTTCTACCCATAAAGAAGAAGTACAATGCTTAGTAGGCCTTTTGATTACTCCAGGGTTCTTGTGGTAAGGCAGTAGTAGGCAAGAATGGAGTCAGCAGGCTGGCAGGCGTAAATATTTGACTCTGATCATTAGCAAGAGTCAGGGCTGCTGCTAGACAACATGGAAAGGGAATAATATGCTTTGTATCTAGGTGATACATTTGGGCATCTCTTGTCAATCCCATGCTCCTCAGCCAAAGCTGGAGAAAAGCATGGTAGTTAGAGATTCAGACCAACAGCCTGAAGGTCTAGGTCATGCTACAAGACAATCTGTCTAGCTTATTCTCCTAATATCTCAATTGAAATGGCAAGGGGAATAGGGAGGAGAAATGTGATTTTATTATAAGTTTCAGAAGCAGGAAGATAAAATGTTTGTTTCATGCTTGTATTCTTTGGAAAGCAAGGGATTGTATGTTTGCCATTAGAATTAGGATGAATTAAATATCCTAGACAAGGATGAAGGCAATTTGAATTGGCGGTGGAAAGGAGGATGGTGAGGAACAATTATGGCCCGAAGAACAACAGCAGCAGTGGGGGCTATAGTTCATTCCAGTAATATTTCTCTTGTAAGTTTCTCCGGAAAATGAGACCAACCAGAATATGGTGGAAACTTTTTTCAGATAAGGTGAACTTACCATGAGACGGAGTCAATCTGAGTTCAAGGTCTAGACTGCAGTGAATTCTCCACCCAGATTCCCAAGCTGATGTTTCACAACTCTGTCCCTCACTGGAAACATCATTTGGCCCCAGATAACTTCCTGGTCCAAGCAATTCTTCAGAAGACTCGGTTTGTTTCTAGTTTATAGTGTTTGGGGCCTCAGCTGGGAAGACTTGAAGACAGAGAATATTTTTTTATGGCTAGAATCTTGGGACATCTGGAGGCATCTACTTTTACATGTCTGAGAGTTGATGCTGGCTATTGGCTGACACCTTAGTTGGGCTGTCAGCTGAAAGACCTACATGTACAGTGGCATTTTCATGTGGTCTCTCAGACTGCATTAGTTTAGATTTCACAGCATGGTAATTAGGTTTCTAGAGCTACTTTCCCAATACAGCAAGACAGAAGTGCTTAGCATTTTATGACCTAGTTTTGGAATTCAGGAACTATCAATTCTGTTGGATTTTATCACACAAGGCAGTCACAAAAATTCACTCTGCTTCAAGGGTAAGGGGATAGACCCCACCAATTGATGGGAGGAATGTCAGTGTCATGTTGTAGAAACATAGTATGGAGTGGGGGATATTGTTGTAGTCATCTTTGGAAAATATAATCTGCCACATCAAGGAAGAGACTAACTGCTTTTCTCTTGCTTGTGCATTGTGCATTTTTCAGTACATCACTGATGCCTTAATTTTTTTAAGTACTTTGAAGAAAACATTTCTTTGTCAAAAATAAAAGCAGAAAACAAAGAAGAACATAAAAAAATCAAAGTCTTCTAGCTGCATATAAGATAAAGTTTAAATTCTTTAAATTAGCATTCAGACATAATTGCTTTTTACCCTCAACTTGATATTACTTCCAGGCATATACTGTGTTAGTTCATTCCCAGTGCTATAAAAAAATACCTAACACTGAGTAATTTATTTTAAAAAAGAGGTTTAATTGGCTCATGGTTCTGCAGGCTATACAGGAAGCATAGTGGCTTCTGGAGAGACCTCAGATACTTATGGTGGAAGGTGAAGGGGAAGTGAGGACTTCACATGGCCAGAGCAGAAGGAAGAAAGTGGGAAGGTACCATACACTTTTAAACAACCAGATCTTTTGAGCACTCCCTCACTATTATGGGAGCAGAACTGAAAGGGAAATCTACCCTCATGATCCAATCACCTCCCACCAGATCCCACCTCTAACACTGGGGATTACAATTCAACATGAGATTTGGGCAGAGACACAGATCCAAGTCATATCATTCAGCCCCTTATCCCTCCAAAATCTCATGTCCTTCTCATTTTACAAAATACAATCATGCTTTCCCAACAGTATCCCAAAGTGTTAACTTATCCCAGCATTAACTAAAAAGTCCAAAGTCCAAAGTTTCATCCTAGACAAGACAAGTCTTCTCCACCTATGACCATGTCAAATGAGAAATAAGTTAATTACTTACAAGACACAATGGAAGTCTAGGCATTGAGTAAATATTCCTGTTCCAAAAGAGAGAAATTGGCCAAAAGAAAGGGGCTACAGGCCCCAGGAAAGTCTGAAATCCAGCAGGGTAGTCATTAAATCTTAAAGCTAAAAAATATCTCCTTTGACTCCATGTCTCACATCCAGGGCATACTGATGCAAGGGGTGGGCTTCCAACCCTGTGCAGCTTGTGCAGCTCCAACCCTGTGACTTTGCAGGATTCAGCCCCACAGCTACTCTCCTGGGGTGGCATGGAGTGCCTGCAGCTCCTCCAGGTTAAGGATGCCAGCTACCAGTGGATCTACTATTCTGGGATATGGAGGATGGTGGCCCTCTTCTCACAGCTCCACTAGGCCATGACCCAGTGGGAGCTCTGCATGGGAATTCCAACTCAATGTTTTCCCTCTGCACTGTGTTAGTAGAGGTTCTCTGTGAGGGCTGTGCCCCTGCAGCAGGCTTCTGCCTGGACATCTAGGATTTTCCGTACATCCTCAGAAATCTAGGTAGAGGCTCCCAAGCCCCAAACTTGCACTCAGTGCACCTGAAGGCTTAACACCATGTGGAAACTACCAAGGCTTAGGACTGGCACCCTCTGAAGCAGTGGCCTGAGCTGTACCTGCGCCCCTATGAGCAATGAATGGAGCTGGAGTGGCTGGGATGTAGGGAACAATGTCTCAAGAGTGGGCAGGGCAGCAGGGTCCTGGGTATGGCCCAGGAAATATTCTTTCCTCCTAGGCCTGTCAAGGGAGGGGTGACCTCAAAGATCTCTGAAATGCCTTGGAGGCCATTTTTCCATTGTCTTGGCTCTCAGCACTTGGCACTTCTTTACTTATGCAAATTTCTACAGCCTGCTTGAACCCCTCCCCAGAAAGTAGGCTTTTCTTTTCTACTGCAAGGCCAGGCTGTAAATTTTCCAAATTTTTACACTCTGCTTCCTTTTAAATTTAAATTCTAGTTTCAGACCATTTATTTGTTCACACATATGAGCATTGGTTGTTAGAAGCAGCCCAGGCCACATCGTGAACACTTTACTGCTTAGAAATTCCTTCAGCCAGATACCCTAAATCATCACTGTCAAGTTCAAAATTCTACAGATCCTTGGAACAGGGGCACAATGCTGCTAGTCTCTGCTAAAGCATAGCAAAAGTGACTTTTACTCCAGTTCCCAATAAGTTCCTGATTTCCATCTCAGACCTTATCAGCCTGGACTTCACTGTTCATATCACTATCAGCATTTTGGTCATAATTATTCAACAAGTCTCTAGGAAGTTCCAAACTTTCCCTCATCTCCCTGTCTTCTTCTGAGCCCTCCAAACTGTTCCAACCTCTGCCTGTTACCTAGTTCCCAAGCTGCTTCCCCATTTTCAGGTTTCCTTATAGCAATGCCCCACTTCTTGGTACCAGTTTTCTGTGTTAGTCTCTTCTTGCATTGCTACCAAGAAATACTAGAGACTGGTTAATTTATAAAGAAAAGAGGTTTAGTGGGCTTATGGTTCTGCAAGCTGTGCAGAAAGCATAGTGACTTCTGGGGAGACCTTGGGAAACCTACAGTCATGGTGGAAGGTGAAGGGTAAGCCATGGCATCACAGGGTTTGAGCAGAAGGCCTCACCTCCAGTGCTGGGGATTGCAATTTGACATAATATTTGGGGGGGAACACAGATTCAAATCATATCATATACTGTAACTTATTGTTTGTTTATATGTCTATGCCAGGATATGTCCTAAAGCTTTTTGCCTTCATATGTAATTTTTCCTAATCTCAGAATTCCACCATGGAGTGCCTCCACTGTTTGCCTAATGAAGTCCTTAAGGCTTTTCCTTCATGCCCAAATAGGTAGTGATTCCTCCTTTCTGCTTTCAAACCTACTACAGCACCAATTAAGTACCAATTATGTTGTGTATCACAGTGTTCTGAACTACATGTTATTTTAGGATGAGGCAATGCTTTATCATAATTTGTTTGTTAGTAAATACTATTTTCAATGCAAAAGATATCTTCCCACAGCAAATTTTAGAGGAGAGACCTTAACTTTTTCTAACCTTATTGCTTGTGTGAAATAGTTACTCTTTATGATATGACTCTGTCTAACAAACCTGATTGTGGTGTGTTCTAGTTGTTCAAGATTTCAAAACATTCAGAGGGTTAGCTCACCTTTCATTGGGTTCCCAGGGTATGCAAAGTGTTAATATGAAAGTATACAAGCTATTTGATAATGTTAATGATCCACTGAGTGAATGTTACAAGTAAATTCAGTTGGAATAATGACACAGATTAATTTCCAGAGAAAGCTTTTAAAATGCATCGTATATATTATTTATCCATTCATATGTATTATATATAAAAACATATATATATATATAAAAAACTATCTGTGCACACATGTATACGTTTGTGTGTAGATAGTTTTTTGAAAATTTGTTAAATTTTTTGTGGAACATGAATTTAAACAGTTAATCTTAGGATTTTGATTGCTTTAATTTTGCCAGTATGCTTTGTGTCTAAGAAAGGCTAATAGTAAAGCAGCATTTTCTATGTTTGTATAGCAGTCTCTAAGTTTGTTGGATTATGGGCCCAGAATCTCCTCCAGGAGTTACTTCTTGCTTGCAGAGGGCAGCCATGTTACAGTATGACCTTGCTTCTGCTACTTTGCCTGAGAAAGAACTTGACCCAAAAGAGTCAATGAGTCTTTTCTCCAAGATTTTTGAATTTGAAACTGAAAGAAAATTTGGTCAATCTTGCTTGCGTACCTGGTTTTTGGGTGAATTATAACGTGCAAGAACTGTTAATAGCTTTTCTTGCCATATAGGAGTGAAAGAAGGCTGGGTTTTACCAAGAACAAGAAGAATAAAGTGGGAAGGAGAGAGAGAGAAAAAGTCCTGAGAGCATTTGTGTCCTTGGGTCTTGCTGTCTCAAATCCAATCAGATTCCTGAATTTAGGCTGCATAAGACATTCTATATTCCCTCTTTTAAAAAAATTATTTTAGGTTCAGAGGTACAAGTGTAGGTTTGTTATATAGGTAAACTTGTGTCATGGGAGTTTGTTGTACACATGATTTTATCACTAAAGTATTAAGCCTAGTACCCATTATTTATTTTTCCTGACCCTTTCCCTCCTCTCACCCTCCACCCTCTGAAAGGCCACAGAGTGTGATGCTCCCCTCTATGTGTCCATGCGTTCTCATTATTTAGCTCCCACTTATAAGTGAAACATGCAGTACTTGGTTTTCTGTTCCTGTGTTAATTTGCTAGGGATAATGGCCTCCAGCTCCATCCACATCCCTACAGAGGACATGATCTTGTTCTTTTTTATGGCTACATAGTATTCCATGGCATATTATATATTAATACTGCATTTTCTTTAACCAGTTACCAATGATAATTGATGGGCATTTAGGTTGATTTCATGTCTTCACTATTGTGAATAATGCTGCAATGAATGTATATGTGCATCATGTGTCTTTGTAATAGGTGGGTATATACCCAGTCATGGGATTGCTGGTTCAAATGATATTTCTGTCTTTAGGTGTTTGAGGAATTGCCACACTGTCTTCCACAATGGGTGAACTAACTTATACTCCCACCAACACTGTATAAACATTCCATTTTCTCCACAACGTTTCCAGTATCTTATTTTCTAAATTTTTAATAATAGGTATTCTGACTGATGTGAGATGACATCTCATTGTGGTTTTTATTTGCATTTTTCTAATGATCACTGATGTGAGCTTTTAAAAATATGATTGTTGGCCATGCGTATGTCTTGTTTTGAAAAGTGTGTGTTCATGCCATTTGCTTATTTTTATATTTTTTTCTTATAAATTTATTTAAGTTCCTTATAGATGCTAGATGTTAGACCTTTGTCAGGTGCATATTTTGCTGCAAAAATTGATTCTCATTCTGTAGGTTGTCTGTTTACTCTGATAATAGTTTCTTTTGCTGTGCAGAAGCTCTTTTGTTTAATTAAATCCTTCTTGTCAACTTTTGCTTTTGTTGCAGTTGCTGTTGGCGTCTTCGTCATAAAATCTTTGCCTGTGCCTATATCCTGAATTATATTGCCTAGATTGTCTTCCAGCATTTTTATAGTTTTGGGTTTTATGTTTAAGTCTTTAATCCATCTTGAGTTGATTTTTGTGTATGGTGTAAGGAAGGGACCCAGTTTCAATCTTCTGCATATGGCTAATCAGTTATCCCTGCATCATTTATTGAATGGGGAATCCTTTCCACATTTCTTGTTTTCATCAGGATTGTCAAAGATCAAAATGTGGTCTCATTTTTGGGTTCTCTATGCTGTTCCATTGGTTTATATGTCTGTTTTTGTACCCACCCCATGCTGTTTTGGTTACTGTAGCCCTGTAGTATAGTTTAAAGTCAGGTAGCATGATGCCTCCAGCTTTGTTCTTTTTACTTAGGATTGCCTTGCTATTTGGACTCCTCTTTGATTTCAAATGAATTTTAAAATAATAGTTTTCTCTAATTCTGTGAAGAATGTCAATGGTAGTTTAATGGGAATAGCATTGAATCTATAAATTGCTTTGGGCAGTATGGTCATTTTAATAATATTGATTCTTCCTATCCATGAGCATGAAATGTTTTTCCATTTGTTTGTGTACTCTGTAACTTCTTTGAACAGTAGTTTGTAGTTTTTCTTATAAAGGCCTTTTGCCTCCTTAGTTAGCTGTATTCCTAACAGCTAACTATTTTAGTTATATAA
>NW_012114544.1:1076686-1121753 GCF_000951035.1 Colobus angolensis palliatus | reverse complement strand
TTATATAAAATATATATATTTAGTTAAATATATTTATATAAAATATATATAACTATTTAGTTAAAATATAAAGTATTTTATTCTTTTTGTGCAATTGTGAATGGGAGTTCGTTCCTGATTTGGCTCTTGGCTTGACTGTTGTTGGTTTATAGGAATGCTAGTGATATTTGCACATTGATTTCGTATCCTGAGCCTTCACTTAAGTTGTTTATCAGCTTCAGAAGCTTTTGGGCTGAGACTAATTGGTTTTCTAGATATGGGATCATGTGTTCCACAAACAGGGGTAGCTTGACTTCTTCTGTTCCTCTTTGGATGCACTTTATTTCTTTATCTTGCCTGATTGCCCTGGCCAGAACTGCCAATACTATGTTGAATAGGAGTGGTGAAAGAGGGTATCCTTGTTCTGTGCCAGTTTGCAAGGAATGCCTCTAGCTTTTGCCCATTCAGTATAATGTTGGCTGTTGGTTTGTCATATAAGGCTTTTATTATTTTTAGGTATGTTTTTTCAAGACCTAGCTTATTGAAAGTTTGCAACATGAAGGGATATTGAATTTTATTGAAAACCTTTTCTACATTGATTGAGATAATCATGTGCTTTGTGTCTTTAGTTCTGTTTATGTGATGAATCACATCTATTGATTTGTGTGTGTTGAACCAAACTTGCATCCTGGGGATGAAATCTCCCTAATTGTGGTGGATAAGCTGTTTGATGTACTGCTGAAGTCAGTCTGTCAGTATTTTGTTGAAGATTTTTGCATCAATGTTAATAAAGGATTTTGGCCTGAAGTTTTCTTTCTTTTTTTTTTTTTTTTGTTTTTTGCTGTTATCTCTGCCAGGTTTGGGTATCAGAATTATGCTGGCCTAGTAGAATGAGCTGGGGAGGATTCCCCACTTTTCAGTTTTTTGGAATAGTTTTAGTAGGAATGGTACCAGCTCTTCTTTGTACCTCTAGTAGAATTTAGCTGTGAATCCATCTGGTTCTGGGGTGTTTCTGGTCAACTGACTATTTATTACTGCCTCAAATTCAGAACTCATTATTGGTCAGTTCAGCAATTCAATTTCTCCCTGGCTCAGTGTTGTGAGGGTGTATGTGTCCAGAAATTTATCTGTTTTTCTAGATTTTCTATGTGCATAGAGGTGTTCAAAATATTCTCTGATGGTCATTCATATTTATGTGGAGTCAATGGTAATATACACTTGTCATTTCTGATTTGGTTTATTTGAATCCTCTCTCTTTTCTTCTTTGTTAGTCTAGCTAGTGTTCTATCTTATTAATATTTTCAAAAAATCAACTCCTGGATCCATTGATCCTATAAATGGTTGTTCATGGTTCTAATTTTGGTTATTTCTTGTCTCCTGCTATCTTTGGGATTTGTTTGCTCTTGGTTGTGTGGTTCTTTTAGTTGTCATGTTAGGCTGGTATGTTGTATCTTTGTTCTCGTTAGTTTTGTTGAACTCGATTTCTGCCTTAATTTCATTATTTACCCCAAAGTAATTCAGGAGTAGGTTATTCAATTTTCATGTAATTGTGTGGTTTTGAGTGAATATCTTATTCTTTATTTCAAATTTCATTGTGCTGTGGTCTGAGAGACTGTTATGATTTCAGTTATTTTGCATTTGCTGAGGAGTGTTTTACTTCCAATTATGGGATTGGTTTTAGAGTAAGTGCCATGTGGTGAGGAGAAGAATGTATAATCTGTTGTTTTTGAGTGGAGAGTTCTGTAGATATCTATCAGGTCCATTTGATCTAGTGCTGAGTTCAGGTGCTGAATATCTTTATTAGTTTTATGTCTCAGTGATCTGTCTAATATTGTCAGTGGGGTGTTAAAGTTTCCCATTATTATTGTGTGTGAATCAAAGTCTCTGTGAAGGTCTCTAAAAACTTGCTTTATGAATTTGGACGTTCCTTTATTGGTTACATGTGTATTTGGGATAGTTAGATATTCTTGTTGAATTAAAGCCTTTATCACTGTATAATGCCCTTCTTTGTCTTTTATGATCTTTGTTGTTTTAAAATCTGTTTTGTCAGGAACTTAGATTGCAACCCCTGCTTTCTTCTGTTTTCCATTTTCTTGGTGGATTTTCCTCCATCTCTTTATTGTGAGTCTATATGTGTCTTTGCATGTGAGATTAGTCTCTTGAAGACAGCATACTGATGATTCTTGGTTCTTTATCCAGGTTGCCATTCTGTGTCTTTTAATTTGGGGGATTTATCTTATTTACATTTAAAATTAGTATTGTTATGTGTGGATTCGTTCCTGTCACCATGATGTTAGTTGGTTATTTTGCAGACTTGTTTATGTGGTTGCTTTATAGTTTCACTGCTCTGTATACTTCAGTGTGTTTTTGTAGCAGCTGATAATGTTTTCTGTCAGTTTCTGCAATGTTTTATCATGATTTTTAGCTTCCTTGCATTGGGTTACAATGTACTCTTTTAGCTCAGTAAATTTTGTTCCTATCCATATTCTGAATTCTACTTTGATCATTTCAGCCATCTCAGCTTCATCCCAGTCCTGAACCCTTGCTGGAGAGGTGATGTGGTCATTTGAAGGAAAGAGGGCACTCTGGCTTTTTATGTTTTCAGCATTCTTGTGCTGATTCTTTCTCATCTTTGTGGGCTTATCTACCTTCAATCTTTGATGTTGCTGACCTTTGGATGGATTTTTTTTTTCTTTTAACAGTCTGACCCCTTTTCCATAGGGCTGCTGCAGTATCCTAGGGGTCCACTCCAGTCCCTGGTTACCTTGAATTTTCCAGTACCTGGATGTATCACCAGTGAAGGTTGTGAAACAGCAAAAATGGCAGCCTGCACCCTCCTCTGGTAGCTCCATCGCAAGAAGGTATGGACCTTTTGCCAGCCTGAGTGGACCTGTAGGAGGTGGTTGGAGACCCTAGATGGGAGGTCTCACCCAGTCAGAAGGAATGGGATCAGCAACCTGCTTTAAAAAAAGTAGTTTGGCCACGTTTTCTTAGAGCAGCTGTGTTGTGCTGGAGGTCCACTTCAGCTCCCACTCCCTCCCTTGCCTGTCACCTTGGACACTCTGAAACCCAAGGGCTGGAACAGCTAAGTTACTGAAACAGCAAAGATGAAGGCCAGCCCCTTCTCCTGTGAGCTCCATCCTTCGGATACCTGAAACCTCTGTCAGCTGAACACCAGTGGGGGTGACCAGAGACCCTGGTTGGGAGAGTCCACCCAGTGATGAGGAACAGAGTTGGGAACCCACTTAAAGAAGCAGTCTGGTCACATTTTCATGGAGGTACTGTCCCATGCTGGGGTACCACCTCCACCTGCTGTCAGCTTGGGCTCTCCCAGCCCAAAGGCTGGAACTGCAAAGTTGCCTGAATAGCAAATATGGAGGTCTGCCCCACCCTCTGGG
This sequence comes from Colobus angolensis palliatus, assembly GCF_000951035.1. Classification (NCBI taxonomy): domain Eukaryota; kingdom Metazoa; phylum Chordata; class Mammalia; order Primates; family Cercopithecidae; genus Colobus; species Colobus angolensis. The sequence continues at coordinate 1,118,376 of NW_012114544.1, read as the reverse complement.
AGTTTCATCCCAGGGAGTTCTCAAATTTCTGTAGGCTGGAGAATACTGGTGGGGGTGACTGGAGACCCCAGTTGGGAGGTTCTGTCCAGTGAGGAGGAAGGGGATTTGGAACCTGATTAAAAAAGCAGTGTGGCCACACTTTAGAGTAGCTGTGCTATGCTGGGGTACTGCTTCCAAAGCCCACAGGCTGGAATGGCTAAGTTGCCCAAACAGCATAAATGGTGACCTGACATTCTATATTCCTTACAGACATTATCCCTTTTTATTAATCTAGTTCTTTATTTTTCATTTTTAACCAAAAGTATTTCAGTTAAAATATCATAGAACTGCCTTTGTTTTTCTCAGAGAATTTTATGGAATTAATGTTACATGAAACTCATTTTGGATAATGTTGGCTATTAAATGGTAAAAATCAAACAAAAGGGACAGTCTCTCCCAATCTCATCCTATGACAAATTGGACAAAATTCTGGTTCTTCTAAATTCCTAATCTATGGTACATTATCAGTTTTATTTTATATGTACATGTTTCTAAGCATAATCATTAAATTTAGAGCTTTACAACATCTTGGAAATGATGTAATTGAACTTTTAAATTTTACTTAAAAAGAAATGTAAATCCAGAGGAGGTCAGTGTTTTCCTCATGATTACACAGATGAATGGCAATTATCTCAACCGTGCATTTTCCATACATTGCAATCCATAGCATCCCTATTAATAAGGAGTCTCTTTGTGTAAAAATACCTTAGTGAATCTCTCCATATTCTGCTTGTTTGCAGCAGTCACTTAAGATACAGAAGTGGAAACCACAGTTGAAATAGAGCTGCCTCCACCACAGAGTCACTGGACAACCTCAGGAATCAGGGTCCATTATAAAAGACAAATTAACCTTTGCCTTTTCTGAGACATTGCACTTTGGCTGTCTCATTACTGTTACTTTTCTTATACCCTAATTAATATGCCCTAAAAATAAATCCTTATGAAGTTGTTGTATGATTAAATTATATATTTACAGCACTTAGAAAAGGCAGGTAAACAGAGTCAGTGTTGAATAAAAAAGTAACTGTTATTATTTGAATTATTATTATTTAATTCAGAGATAAATTAGCTCAAATTGAAGACTAAACGATTGTGGAAGTATAATTGCTATTAAATTTGTGTCAATCTTTCAAGTTGTTGTGGCGTATATTATAAGACAAGAAGGAGTAAAATTTCCCATTTACTACCTTACCAGAGATGGTGTAATATGGGGAAGTTTCACATAGGAAGGTGAAAGAGTAATCTGCTTGCTTAATTCTCCAATAACCACCAAGAAGGATAGCAATTAGTGCCCAAATGAGCAATGACTTCATATCTGGGATGGTGCCCAGAAGGTGATGGCCCAAGATGATCCACTCATTCAGGCTTCTGAACTATCACTAGGATTTTGCTTTTTACTAATGTCATTTTCAAAATAGGCAGATAGTCTATCCTTGCCAACAAATTCAATTTCAAAAAGAAAAGAGTAGTGAAGATTAAAAATCAAAACAAAACAAAGAGTGGGGATGGGATAGTATATATTCTCTATTGAAATTAAGTTGTATTTTATTTTTTAATTTTAAGTGAGATCCAAAGTGCCTTTGTACTGACATGTGAAATAATCTGCTCTTTTGTGATTGACTAATGAATATCACACAGTGGTAATGGACAGGAAGACAAAGACAACCTCAGAAATAGGTCCTGTGAACCTCACTCAATGCAGAGGTCGCTGGCTTTGCTAGAAAACTCAGTGGTTACAGAATGATTACTGGGAAAATGCCTCCCAATTCTTGAGTCAATGCAGATCTGGACAGGGATATATAAAGACATTATTAATTTGGATGAAAGTTTTGTTTTTGCCAATATATCTTTTATTTGGCTCCGGATAAGACGGTTGTTCAGAGCTTTTTGAAAGACCTTAAGTATGCTATTTATTACAGAAACATTCATTTAATCAAATAACACTCACTTTATAGAGGAAGAAATATTCCTCTGCTTTGAGGGCCATAGGTCATACATTGGAGTATGGCTTTGGTCACTAACAACGCTGACATGACAGGAAGTTTTTTTCTTCTTCCCTTATGAGGATTCTTTTCTGTAATCTCTGGCTGCATTAGAAACTTCACTGCTTAACAGAAACAATTGTTCTTTGTTCTCATGGCCAAATGAAAGCTCTTGTTTCCAGTCCAGCTCTGCTGGCAGGTTAGATGCAATCAGGGGTGTCATCAAGGGAAGATGAGAATATGCAGAATACAACCACTTGTTGTTTTTAGAGGCAAAATGCCCACATTTTTGGCAAAGTCAAAGCTAAGCTCATGTGAGAGAAAAGAAGGCTAAATTATGGATCTTTCAATGTGATGGTTAATGCTTTGCACAAATTCAAAGTAAGAGTTGAGAACTTCAACGCTTCTGACCACTTTCATAAGATAGACATATTCACAGGCAGGCTTAGACATTTTTACATGTTTCAGAAACTCGGAGCTTAAAATGTGATGCATCAAACATATGCATAATGCCAACACCTTAGAGTTAATGTATTTATTCAAGAATCTTTCATTTGATGTCTGCAGTAGAAAGCCTATCATAAAATGATTTGTGGAATATCCTACTAAAAAAAAATGGCTGAAAGAATGTAGAGGAATCTCTTTTGTTGCAAGTTTGAGGATTTTTAACTAGATTACTATCCCACTAGGCTAGGTCTTTCCCTCTTCACAAACACTCCATTTTTCATAATATTGATTAGCCTGCTGCTGAAATAACTCTCTGGTACTTTGGTCATTGTTTATGAGTTATCACCATACAGTGCGGTAGCACCTACTTTTGTGAGGTAGATTAGGGTTAGGGAATCAGTATAATTCATTTTTGTATTTGTGATTCCTAATTGCACCTGAGAGCCAAAAAAATTAAGAGAGAGGCTAAAATCGAATTCAGAAAAATCCCTCCATGGCTGATAGGTATTGCTAGAAGCTGTGTCACTAGTGTTTTCAAAGATATGTGTCCGGTGCAAGTGCAGAGAGAGATGACAGGCTGAATCAGTTGGAGTTCTAGAATGTGAGCTGGCCAGGGAGCCATTACAGAGAAGGGCGGGTCACTGAGGAAACGAATGGAAGAGGAAATTTGAAGGAAATGGACATCCTCTTTAATTGGAGCAGTGTTTGAGGGCTGAGAAAAAAACTGTTAAGAGTACTGAGGGAGAGAAGAGTCTTAGGGGAATTGTGAGGCAAAAAAATTATCTTCAAACAGAAAAATTTCAAAAGTATACATTTAACCATCTGGAGTTTTTTAAAAAAGGAACATTTATTCTGTCTTTTGAAAGGAAAGACTTGACATTTAATTGCATTTTTATCCCCTAGGAAGAACACATCTTCAGCTTAATTATTCTCCACAGGAAAAATCTGTGTGTGTATGTGTGTGTGTGTGTGTGTGTGTGTTCCATATGCTTAGTATGCACTAAGCACACATTTTAGCAAAGTTCTATTGGCATGACAAACTAGAGGCAGGTACACACACACATACACACACAAGTAGATGATGTATGTGTGCTTCCAGAATGTTTTTTAAAGCTTAGTTCACAGCTGTAATGAACAATGCTGATTTGGAACAAACCAAAATTCTGGTGGGGTGCTTTGCTGAAAACACTGATTCTTAACATACAACATGGATTCAATATTGACACATCTATTAGTGCTGGCAAATAAAGTATCATGCTTCTGTTAGAAAAAGTAACAGCCTCAAGGATCAGCTATAAGTAGCCATCATGGCATTTTTATCTAAGTTGGTTCAGTGATACTTGTGTTGTAGTCTTATGAGGATTAGTTGAGTCAATGCATGTGAAAGTGCTCTTAGAAGTAGTAAATTTCTATGCAAATGCATGGCACATATATGAGTTGTGTATAAAGGTATTATGATATGACAAAGTCTCTGAGAGAGCATATATATGATACTGATAATAAACTTTAAGTCAGGAATTGAGAAAATGTGTTCCAGGCTCTGGGAGATGTTCTTAGATCAAATGATTTTTTTAGTAAAAATTTATGTAAAATGGTCAGCTGATTCAGGATTAAACATGAAAACACAGTATAATGGGTTTATGTTTTGGTTTAAAAGGACCATTTATTCAATTTTGTTGGTTAGTTTATTCATATGTTTGAGATCTGGCAATGGATGTAATGGGGGTTCCAGAAGAGCCTACCATACATATATTGGATTCCATTAGAATTTAAAAAATTTAACAATAAAAGCACAAATAAATGATTATATGTAAACTACATATAATAAATAATATATATAACTATTATATGTAAACTACTTGTAATAAATAAATATAATAAATTTAAAACATTATAACCAAGAAAAAATAAATAAATAGTATAAACCAAAGGATAAAAACAGAATGAATATAGATGGACAATAAGGGCTTACAGGATTATGATTAAATCACAAATTTGTGTAATTTTTCGACTTACAAAGTAAATGCAATAAATGTTATTTATAGAAAATGTTGAAAATACAGAAAGCTAGAAAAAGAGAAAAGAAAATCTATAATTTCTCTAGCTAGAAGTAACTATATACATTTTGATACTTATTGTTCTAGCCATTTTGTTATCTATGAATACAAAACTTTACATACAAATGTGAGCCATTAGTCACGTAATTTTTTCACATTGCAATATATGTGACCATTTTCCATGACCTTAACAATTATTTGAGAAATAATTTTAAGTGGTTGCATATTCTTGTCTGTGTAACCATAATTTACTCAAACAATATCTAATATTAGACATACATTGTCTCCAAGATTTTGCTGTTATCAGGGTTACTGTTCTTACTCTATTTGTGTATGACTAATTATTTACTTGAAAAAATTTTCTAAAAAATGACAGAAATTTTGACTGAGTCAAAAGTCACAAAGAGTTGGAAAGCTCTGGGCTTCAACTGTGTGAATATTGGCTCTCCCACTTCATGTGTCTGTGATTTTGAGTAAGTCAACATCTCTGAGCTTCAGTTGATCTGAAATTAGAGATTATAATGATAACTTCTTCATGAGTTTGTTGTGAGGGTTACTTTGATGTTAAATAGGTGTAGTAAGCACTCTTCTTGGCATTCAATGAATGTTAGCAGTTACTATTAACTAGATTATTACTTTATGGTAATCAGTAATAGTAATCAGTGTTTTCAGCAAAGCACTTAGGGGACCACCAGAATTTTGGTTTGTTCCTAATCAGGATTGTTCATTATAACCATAAACTAAGATTTAAGAAAAGTTCTGGAAGCACACATATATCATCTACTCATGTGTGTGTGTGTGTCTAGTTTGTGATGCCAATAGAACTTTGCTAAAATGTGTGTTTAGTGCATACTAAGCATATGGAACAGACAGATGGACAGTGCCCCCCCCAACACACACACACACACACACACACAAAAGTAATGTTATCATTAATTTTAATGGTGAAAACTGCAATTACTTTTGCACCAAACCTAATGCAATCATTATGTCTCAACATTGCCCTTTGGAAATGTTGTGTCACTTAAAACTATTATCATTTCTATCTCAGAATACATCTTGAAAATTCTTAATACAACAAAGATGTGAACTCATTGTCATATATGGTATAAATATTATTCTAGTATTTCACTTGCATTCTAATTTTTTAGACATTTTATTTGTGTGAGTCAAGTCCGTTTATATTCACACGGACAAAGATAGACCAATGCTTGGCTACAAATACTTGAATCCAACACACATGTGGTGATGTTGACATTCCTTTGTGAAAATTAAGGCCCAAGAAAAGGCTCCACATATATTTATTTGTTTGTAAGATGGAGAAACTGCATCAAGACTTGTGAGCATAGTAAGGATTTTGCTCAAGAAATATTTCTGAATGTGTTTCAGAATTTGAATGAAGGTTTGCTCAAATCTCCAGAGTTCCACTTGTTAAATTAGGGCTAAGATGATTTTAGTCTGAAAATATTTGAAAGAAATGGTAAACCACTTCACACCTTCACTAGAAATAAAAAGCTCCGTTTCCTCATATTAAAGATTGTTTTGCATCACATGGCTTCTTAGTACAGGTTCTCAGAAGAATTCATTGCAAAATATGTCTTCTGGGGCTAAGTATAACATATTGACCTATCTATTTCATATGAAGAGATTAACTTGGATAATTATGCTGAAAGATTGATATTAGTTAATTTAATTCTTGAGAATAAGTATTTTTTTCTTATAATATTTCAAGACTAAGATCAATTTTCTTTTGATGCCATTCCTAATTTATGGACAATTACATCATATTGTTAGAATTTTCAAGAATATCTATTCTATTTTCTATGGTATAAACCAAGTATCTACATCATTCCAAAGTTATTAAGAAATATGTGCCTCTACAAATTGTTTCTCATCCCTCAGGAAAATTTGTGACTTGCTTTTCCTCTGGCAGTGGTATTAAATAGCAGGTTGGTTTGAACATCAGTAACCAAAAACCTTTATTGACCTCATACAGAATATCCTACAAATAGGCTGGGCATGGTGGCTCACACCTGTAATTCCAGCACTTCTGGAGGCCAAGGCAGACTTCTGGAGGCCAAGGCAGACTTCTGGAGGCCAAGGCCAATCACTTGAGCTCAGAAGTTTGAGACCAGCTTGGGCAACACGGCAGAACCCTGTCTCTACAAAAAAACGCAAAAATCAGCTAGGCATGGTGGTGTGAGCCTGTAGTCCCAACTACTCCAGAGGCTGTTGTGGGAGGATTGCTTGAACCCAGGAAGTCGAGGCTACAGCAAGCCATGATTGCGCCACTGCACTCCAGCCTGGGCAACAGAGTCAGACCATCCCCTGTCCCAAAAGGATAACTTACAAATAATCCAGTTCACTGAGTCCGAGGTTGAGGAGAAATCAATAAAACTGTCAAATTCTCTTATATAATTTTGAATCAATTGTGAGACAGATGACAATAAGTGTAATACAATTAAGACTGGAGTAGCTATGTTTGAAGTTTCCTTCATCTCCTTGTAAAGATTGGTCTTTAAACCCAGATATACTCTGAAAATATTAAGGAAGAAACTGATATGAGCTTTACATGTGGGCTCAGTAAACAGATTCATTCTTTTGTGACAGTGAGGATTATTACACAGATATGAACTTAGATTGCACTTATGGTTAATTTCATTCGGTTTAGGACTTAATTATTCTGGATGTCTTGATTTACATATGCCAGTTTTCTTCCTGAGAAGAGTTACCACATCTTACTCTTCCTTTATATTCCTGACATTCTTTAACAGTTTAGGAACACTTTTAAGTTGTTAATAGACCGGTTGACTAATCAAAATTATTTTGCAGGTGTTCAGTATCATTTTAGGTAAAAGAGTTATCAGGTGACACTGGCTTCAGTTTCCACAATAACATCTTAACTATCAATGCAAGAAGCAATGCATAAGGCTAGACCAGATAGCCTGCTCTCCTGTGCTGACATTGGCCACACCTTGGGAAAAAAGTAGATATTTTTTTCTGGTGACATTTGGACTTCTCTGAATTTTAGGCTTTTTGCTGGAAAGAATGAGAGGAACTGTTTCTTAGAATTGAAAACCTAGACTTTTACCTTTAATCAGCCTTAGGATCTGACCTCTTGATATTTACTCAATCCCTTTTATACACAAACTTATTTTATCAACATACAAATCTGAAGTTATTAATATTTTAAGAAAATACATCTTTTTAAATACTGAAACTTGAAAACCACACAATCTATTTGAAAAGAAGAATGTATGTCAGGTTAAATTTCTTTCTCTTCCGGCTGATTGAAAGAAGGAAAGAAGAAAATTATAGGCTGGCATAGTAGAAAAATCAAAATTCTAACTTAAGGTTTTCTAGAAACTGAAGTTAAGAGTTGTAGGCTTTAAATAAGAAAGAGAGAGAGAAAGAAGAGGAGAGAGTGTGTGTATATTGGGTGGGAATATGGTTGGGGGATTTTTTGGATTATACTTCTAATGTATGATTCAGTGTCAAAATTTGAATTTTAGGATAACCATTTCGTATTTTAATGAGTTTATTCAAGGCATTAAATGGAATTAAATGTCTGAATTTATTATTTACAAGTCCTGTATAGCCTGACTCAAACCATTTAGCCACTTGGAGGTTGTTTCCTCAATTTTAAAATGGAGAGATTGTTTGGCCAATCTGTCTCACAAGATTGTTGGAAACAGGGAAGATCAAGTGTGTGAAATTTAAAAAAATAGTTAAAGATCCAAATAATAATGTGTTCCTTACTGTTATTGTGTTTGCACTTACAGTACACACACACACACACGCACGTGCATGCATTTACATGAACTTAAAGTAGTGGCACCATACATTGAGACCAAGTCTACACAGTGACCTGGGTTATAGGAGACTGTGCCTGGAGTTTGTACAAGCTGACAAGATTTTAGTGTGTGCTCACTTGTAAGCATTTACCCTGAGTAAACCTGTGACCTACCATCTAGTAGATGTTTCTGAATAGATTGTTGAGCTACTATGAGCTGGAGTTGTTGACAATCACTGGGAGGTTCTGACCCCATTAATTATGTGTTCAGCAATATAGTATTTGGCACATTAAAAACTGCTAATTATGCCCATATTTTAATCTGAATTTTCCAGTTTATTATAATTTCTTCATCATGCCCAAACTGTCGGAGTTAGCAGCTTATCTCCCAATATCTCCACTTGTCTAACAGATGTTCTCTCTCTCTCAACAGATGTTTGTACTTCCTAGAAAGGAGCCATCCATGTCTGAGGAGAAGAAATGATAATTAACTTCATCATGTGGAAAGCTTTAGAAGGAAGTATCTTGTCCTTCTATCCAAACCCACCTCCTCTTCACCATCCCCAATAAAAATAAAAGCCAAACAAATAAAACATTAGCAGTAGCTCTGAGTTTCTGCCTTTCACTTTTTCTCTCTCTTCATCCCTTTTTTCCTCCATTCCTTCCTTCCCTCTTTCAAATCATGTTTACTAATTTAAGAGAATAATTCAATCTATGTTTAGAAATCTGACTTCAACTTCAAAAATTATACTGAAATAGCTTCCTCTTAAAGGGTGAACCAGTCGTGATAAAAATAACAACCAACAGAATAAAATAATATAAAATTAGCTGAGTTTATAGTTTCTTTTACACTTCCATAATTTATGTGGATTTCGAAATACAGACAGGATACTGAAAACTAAGAAGTTTTCTATGAATTATGAGAATTTGCAATCCATATAGGCTTAAGTCTAATGTTAGAAGATAAAACAAATTGACCTTAAATAACTTTCTGACATAACCTCATTTCATGGATAAAAATCCCTAAAACTCTTATAAGTAAAGTGATTTACTTCAGGACACAAACTAGTTGATTTAGTTTGAATGTTCATCCTCTCCAAATCTCATGTTGAAATATAATCCCCAGTGTTGAAGGTGAGGCCTAGTGGGAGGTGTTTGTGTCATGGGGCAGATCCATTATCCTTATGAGCTGCTTGGTGCTATCCTTGTGATAGTTAGTGAGTTCTCATGAAATCTAGTTGTTTAAAAATGTGTGGCACCTCCCCACCCGCCTTGCTCCTGCTCTTGCGGTGTGATGTGCCTGCTCATCCTTCACCTTATACCATGATTGTAAGCTTCCTGAGGACTCACCAGAAGCAGTTGGGAGTACCATGCTTCCTGCAAAGCCTGCAGAACTGTTAGCCAATTAAACTTCTTTGCTTTCTAAATTACTCATTCTCAGGTATTCCTTTATAGCAATTCAAAAATGGGCTCATACACTAGTTGTGGGCATATCTATACTGAAAACATACTTTTATTTCCCAATTATTTAAAATTTTTATTTAGAAATTGGCAAGTTAAAAGATGTGTTCATTTAACATTATACTATTATTTTCCCAGTCCCTGGAAAGGCATTCAAGACATGGTATCTATTCATGAAGTATTTGGTTTTAAATAAGTGTGTTCATGTATAATTAACAGCTTTCTCATTGAGAGACAATATTGAATTGAAGTTATAGATGGTGATTCAGGAGCCATAACTGTTTAGGTTCAAATTCTGACTCCTCTATTTAACAGCAGTGTGATCTTGGGCAAATGGCCTAACTTCTATGTGTTTCCATTCACTAATCTCTAAAACAAAGATAATAAAATCTCCCTCATAGATTTTTGCTAAGGTTAAATTAAAGTACTTGGAACAATGCTTGTCTAACGCATAAACATTCAAAAATGTGAACTGTTATTCTTGTCCTTACGAACCAGTAAAACACATTTTGTAAGAATGCAAGTGTAATCTTCCTTTAACATAATGTGATATAGAAAACTCTAAACATAAACCAATAAGGGAGGTTATGGGAATAGGATGGAGTGAGGGTAAGTTGCTCATTTATTTTACAAATAAATATTTATTGGCAATACCATGAGACTCAGGTTTTATTCAGTTGGAAAACACTTTTGGTGAGCATCTTTGGGTGCATTGTTTATATTCTTAGTAACATAATACAAGATTTGGAAGCACCCTTACAATTCCTATTATCTTCTTTCATCTCCCAGAAATGTTAGATAGGTCCCACTCCACAGAAAAGCTACTATAATAAACTAGTCAATCCAAGAGTAAGCATGGATAAAGAAAACATAGTGTGAGAAACAATGTAACTTTGGATTGGGTACACCTTATTTCTGAAAAATTAGAAGGAAGAGAGTTTTTGTAAAGACATCCTTTTCTCTCGCAGCTTCTGTCAGAATTTTAAGAGGGCAGGTAGAACTTTAAAGCAAAGGAAGTTGCTTGTTTTTGTGAAATTAACCAGTCTGTTATCAACAGGAAGGACAATATATGGATGCTAATCATTGTGAAGAAACTCATTACGGAATTTTCTCCAATAGGTAGGCAAAAGAGTTACGTATTTTGCTCTAAGGTGAAAATCCCAAATTGTGGAAGAAAGGGTGAAGATTTAACAATTAATTATTGCTTGCTCTTTGGAATTTTAAGACATATATCTAAAGTTTTGTTGAGGTATAAATTACATATTATAAAACTTACCCCTATTAACTGTACAATTTGATAAGTTCTGACAAATGCACACCATTATGTCATTACCATTTCAGTCAAGTTTACAGACCATTCTTATCATCCCCCAAATATCCCTTCTGATCTTTGTAGATAATTTCCACCTCTCCCTGTCATTCCCTGGAAACTACTAATCCGATGTCTGTTCCTAATGTTTTGCCTTTTTCTGAATATTATATAATTGAACTCATACAACCATGTAGGTTTTATCCTTTTGATTGTCTAGTAGTAGTCCATTATCTGGATATACCACAGTTTGTGTAGCCATTTACCAGATATGGACCAGTGAGTTGTAACCAATGTTTGATGATTCTGAGAAATTACATATGGGTATTTGTGGGGACATATATTTATATTTGCTTTGGGTGAATACCTAATAGCAGGATTGCTGGGTCATAAGGTAAGTATATGTTGCATTTAATAAGAAACTGTCAAATTGTTTTCCAAAGTGGCTGTACCATTTTGCACTATAACCAGAAATGTAATGCTGTTGCTCCACATCCATATCAGAGGTTGGTACTGTCAGATTTTTTTTAAAGGTATTGTAGTTGAAAGACAGTGATGTCTCATTGTAGTTTCAATTAGCATTTCTCTAAAGACTATGTTGAGTGTCTTTTTTTACTTTCTTTTTTTAAATTTAAGTTTAGGGGTACATGTGCAGGATGTGCAGGTTTGTTACATAGGTAAACGTGTGCCATGGTAGTTTACTGCACAGATCATCACATCATCTATGTATTAAGCCCAGCACTCATAAGCCGTTCTTCCTGATGCTCTCGCTTGTTCCCTTCTGACCCTCTAACAGGCCCCAGTGTGTGTGGTTCCCCTCATATGTTTACCTGTTCTCATTATTCAGCTCCCATTTGTAAGTATTTGGTTTTCTGTTCCTGCATTAGTTTGCTGAGGATAATGGCCTCCATCTCCATCTATGTCCCTGCAAAGGACATGATCTCATTTCTTTTTATGGCTGCATAGTATTCTATGGTGTATAAGTAGCACATTTTCTTTATCCAGTCTATCGTTGATGGATGTTTAGGTTGGTTCAATGTCTTCACTATTGTGAATAGTGCTGCAATGAACATACATGTGCATGTATCTTTATAATAGAATGATTCATATTCCTTTGTGTATATACCCAGTAATGGGATTGCTGGGTCAAATGATATTTTTGCCTATGGCTTTTGATGAATTGCCATACTATCTTCCATAATGGGTGAATTAATTTACACTCCCACCAACAGTGTAAAAGCATTCCTCTTTCTCCATAACCTCACCAGCATCGGTTGTGTTTTGACTTTTTAGTAATAGCCATTCTGACAGGTGTAAGATGGTATCTCATTTTGGTTTTGATTTGCATTTCTCTAATGATCAGTGATGCTGAGGTTTTTTCCATATATATTGGCTGCATGTCTTCTTTTGAGAAGTATCTGTTCATGTCCTTTGCCCATTTTTTAATGGGTTGTTTGCTTTTTCTTGTAAGTTTGTTTAAGTTCCTTATAGATGTTGGACATTAGATCTTTGTCAGATGGATACATTGCAAAAATTGATTCCCATTCAGTAGGTTGTTTGTTCACTCAGATGATAGTTTATTTTGTTGTGCAGAAGCTCTTTAGTTTCTTAAATCTCATTTATTTATCAATTTTTGCTTTTGTTGAAATTGCTTTTTGTGTGTTTGTCATGAAATCTTTGCCCGTGCCTATGTCCTGAATGGTATTGCCTAGGTTTTCTTCTAGGGTTTTTATTGTTTTGGGTTTTACATGTAAGTCTTTAATCCATTTTGAGTAGATTTTTGTACAAGATGTAAAGAAGGGGTCCAGTTTCTGTTTTCTGCATATAGCTAACCAGTTATCCCAGCACCATTTATTGAATGGGTAATCCTTTTCCCATTTCTTGTTTTTTTGTCAGATTTGTCAGAAATCAGATGTTTGTATGTGTGCAGTCTTATTTTGGGGTACACTATTGTGTTCCATTGGTCTATGTATCTGTTGTTGTACCAGTACCATGCTGTTTTAGTTACTGTATCCTGTAGTATAGTTCGGAGTCAGGTAGTGTGATGCCTCCAGATTTGTTCTTTTTGCTTAGGATTGTCTTGGCTATTTGGGCTCATTTTTGGTTCCATATGAATTTTAAAATAGTTTTTTCTAATTCTGTGAAGTATGTCAATGGTAGTTTAATGGGAATAGCATTGAATCTGTAAATTACTTTGAGCAATGTGTAGCCATTTTCACGATATTGATTCAATGAGCATGAAATGTTTCTCCATTTGTTTGTGTCTTTTCTGATTTCTTTGAGCAGTGGTTTTTAGTTCTCCTTGTAGAGATCTTCCACTTCCCTGGTGAGCTGTATTCCTAGGTATTTTTTTCTTTTTGTGGCAATTTTGAGTGGAATCTCATCATGATTTGGCACTTGGCTTGCCTGTTGTTTATGTAAAGGAATGCTAGTGATTTTTGCACATTGATTTTGTATCCTAAGACTTTGCTAAAGTTGCTTACCAGCTTAAGAAGCTTTTGGGCTGAGATGATAGTGTTTTCTAGATATAGGATCATGTTTTCTGCAAACAAAGGTAGTTTGACTTCCTCTCTTCCTATTTGAATATGCTTTATTTCTTTCTCTTTCCTGATTGGCCTGGCGAGAACTTCCAACACTATGTTGAATATGAGTGGTGAGAGAGGTCATCCTTGTCTCATACCAGTTTTCAAAAAGAATGCTTCTAAGTTTTGCCCATTCAGTATAATAGTGGCTGCGGGTTTTTCACATGTGGTTCTTATTATTTTGAGGTATGTTCCTTCAATATCTAGTTTATTGAGAGTTTTTAACATGAAAGGAAGCATCTATTGAGATAATCATGTGGTTTTTGTCTTTAGATCTATTTATGTTATGAATCACGTTTATTGTTTTGCATATGTTAAGCAAACCTTGCATTTCAGGGAGGAAGTCCACTTGATTGTGGTGGATAAACTATATGATGTGCTGCTACATTCAGCTTGCCAGTATTTTGTTGAGGTTTTTGCATCAATGCTCATCAAGGATATTGGCCTGAAGTTTTCTTTTTTTGTTGTATCTCTGCTAGGTTCTAGTATCAGGATGATGCTGGCCTCATAGAATAAGTTAGGTAGAATTCCTTCCTTTCTGATTTTTTGGAATAGTTTCAGTAGGAATGGTATCAGCTTTTCTTTGTACTTCTGGTAGAGGTCAACTGTGAATCAGTATGGTCCTGGACTTTTTTTGGTTGGTAGGCTATTCATTACTGCCTTAATTTCAGAACTCATTATTGGTCTATTCAGGCATTCAATTTCTTCCCGGATTAGCCTTGGGAGGGTGTATGTGTCCAGGAATTTATCTATTTCTTCTAGATTTTCTAGTTTATGTACATAGAGGTGTACATCCAGGCGCTTCCATACATCCTCTGAAATCTAGGTGGAGATTCCCAAATCTCTATCCTTGACTTCTGTGCACCTGCAGTCCCAACACCTTGTGTAAGCCACCAAGGATTGGGACTTGCATCTAAAGCAATGGCCTGAGCTGTATCTTGGCCCTTTTAGCCATGGCTGGAGCTGTAGCAGCTGGGACTAAGGGCACCATGTCCTGAGGCTGCATAGAGTCAGGGGTCCTGGGCCTAGCCCACAAAACTATTTTTCCTTCCTAGGCCTCAGGCCCTATATTGGGAGAGGCTGCTGTAAAGGTCTCTGACATTCCCTGGAGACATTTTCCCCATAGTCTTGGTGATTAACATTGGGTTCCTCATTACTTATGCAAATTTCTGCAGCAGAATTGAATTTTTCCACAGGGAAATGAGTTTTTTTTTTTTTTTTTTTTCTGTCACATCATCGGGCTGCAAATTTTCCAGACTTTTATGATTTGTTTTCTCTTGAACACTTTGCCGCTTAAAATTTCTTCCACCAAATACCCTAAATCATCTCTCTCAAGTTCAAAGTTCCACAGATCTCTAGGGGAGGGACAAAATGCCACTAGTCTCTTTGCTAAAGCATGGCAAGAATCTCCTGTATTCCAGTTCCCAAGAAATTCCTCATCTCCATCTGAGACCACCTCAACCTGGACTTCATTGTTCATATCACTATCAGTATTTTGGTCAAAGTCATTCAACAATTCTCTAGGAAGTTCCAGACTTTCCCACATTTTCCTGTTTTCTTCTGAGCCCTCTAAACTGTTCTAACCTCTGCCTGTTATCCAATTCCAAAATCACTTCCACATTTTCGGGTATCTTTACAGTAGCACCCCACTCACTGTGGTACCAATTTACTGTAGTAGTTCATTCTCATGCTGCTATAAAGAACTTCCTGAGACTGGGTAATTTATAAAGGAAAGAGATTTAATTGACTCCCAGTTCAATATGGCTGGGGAGGCCTCAGGAAACTTACAATTATGGCAGAAGGGGAAGCACACATTTCCTTCTTCACATGGTGGCAGCAAGGAGAAGTATGTGTGAAGGGAGGAGAAAGCCCCTTATAAGACCATCAGATCTCATGAGAACTCACTGACTATCATGAGAACAGCATGAAGGTAACTACCCCCATGATTTAATTATCTCCCACTGGGTCACTCCCACAACGTGTGGGGATTATGGAAACTACAATTCAAGATGAGATTTGTATGGGGATACAGCCAAACCATACCAACTTTGATTTCTGTAGCTTTATATAAATATTAAAATCAGGTAGTGTGGGTCCTCCAACTTTGATATTCTTTTTTAAAATAGTTTTGGCTATACTAATTCCTTTACTGTTCTATATAAGTTTTGGAATCAGCTCATAAATTTCCATAAAATAAATGTTGCAATTTTTGGAGGGAGGTGGTAAATCTATAGAAAAAGTGAATAGGGTTGACCTGTTAACAATATTGACTCTTCAATGAATGGGCACAGCAAGTCTTTCCATTTATGTAGTTTAAAAATGTATCTTAGGAATGTTTTACAGTATTATGTATATGAATCTTGAAAGTATTTTATTAGATTCATGTCTAACTATTTAGCATAAACTTTCATGTAATGCCTGAGGATTTTAGTGTGTGGTGGGCATTTGGGATGCTCACTAGTACTCTAATTCTCTTTTTATTGTGCATCTGGCAACTCTGCCCTTCTCTACCTCCTTGAAAATCAGCATGTCCATATGTTTGTCTTTTGCCAATAGAACATTTCTGAACAAAAATCTTTAAGACTCAGTGGATGATTCATCCTCTTCCCTTGCCTCACCACTGTGGAAAAATCATAGGGAAAAATGATACATGCTTATGATATATGCCAGAGTGATTGGAATGTTAGGTACAAGAAAAGCAAGGAAGCTTGGAAAAGTAGTGGACCACTACTTCAGTGACAAGCAAAAGTGATTGAACTTTGGCTGGACACATTGGCTCATGCCCATAATCCAAGCACTTTGGGAGGCCAGGGTGGGTGGATCACTTGAGGTCAGGAGTTCAAGACCAGCCTGGCCAACATGTGAAACCCCGTCTCTCTAAAAATACAAACATTAGCCAGGAGTGATGGCACGTGCCTGTAGTCACAGCTACTTGGGAGGCTAAGGCAGGATAATTGCTTGAACCCAGGAGATGGACGTTGCAGTGAGCTGAGATGGCACCACTCCACTCCAACTTGGAGAATTAAATGGAAAAATTAGTGTCATACTCCATCTCAAAAAAAAAAAAAAAAAAAAGATTGAACTTTATTTTGAAAGCAATGGGGGAACTTTGGAAGGTTTGTGAGCAGGGAAATGAAGTGACTAGAGCTGGGTCATAGAATGTAAATCCAGCAATGGAATAGGGAGGACTAGACTGAAAAGGAGGAGGTACCAATAATGGAAAGAATGTTTAGGAACATTTCCCACTAATCTGTTGAGATCAGGAGAGTCATCTATGTTTGTAATAGAGAAAATAGAAAGGAAAAAACAAAAATGGAATAATGGTAGAGATGAATTTGATGTATGGTTGGGCATAATCAACAGAGAAGACAGAAAATCTTTTAGGAGAAACTTTCCCTGGCAGTTTTGTAGGTGAGTCACCTTTTGGGGCATCTAGAAAATATGCATGTTTCTACTTTAATATTAGAGGTAGCTATCATAGGACAGTCACTTTGTCAGGATTTCCAGTTTTTACTGAGATGTGCGATAGGGTTCATACTTTCTCCATGGCAGAGTATGAGGGGAAGGAGAGAGAGTTCTAGAGAGATACTTTCCTGCATTTCGAGACTCAAGAAATGGCCTCCTGATTTACTAAATAAAAACAGGAAAGGAGTTTTGTATGGTCTGCTCTTTCTCCTGGAACTTGAAAGACTTAGTGAGTAGTCATGAGGTGGCTATCGCTGGTGATTTCCTAATTTTGAATCTAGGACCTATTATGAGATTGAGTTTTATTTTTTCTACTTTGCTAATCAGAGCTCAAGGGTAAGTTTTTCAAAATCTTCATCAGCTGGCAAGCACAGAGGCAAAGTGTGGACATAGTTGTGTTTATATTTATTGAAAAATAAAAATGTGGTGCTTTTCCAAGCTTGCTTTCTTGTGTGAGAGACAAACATATTTTCAACAGTTTAAGTGTCCTCTCTCTCCTCTGTTCTGTCCACACGCTATAGAGTTTAAAGCTAGATTGCAGGGAGAATGACCATGACCTGCTTCTAGTTTTCTGAGCGTGGGTTTGCTGTCTAATTG
Organism: Colobus angolensis palliatus; assembly: GCF_000951035.1. Lineage (NCBI taxonomy): Eukaryota > Metazoa > Chordata > Mammalia > Primates > Cercopithecidae > Colobus > Colobus angolensis. Next base: position 1,100,644 of record NW_012114544.1, on the reverse strand, counting down.
ATGACATTTCCTTTTTAGATCTTGAAATTAATGAACCCAAGTAATGTCCCGGGGCATAGCCTTGTTCCAGTTTATTTTTCTGGTCACTTGGGTCCCTGTGCTATGAGATGTATTCATGCACAGTGAAGGAGTTTGCAAATCTTTTGCATTATATTTCTCTTAGCCTGGAAAACATGTGCATCTGGCAAAGATACCCTCATAGCCAGCTTTATAATTGCTAGCTCTGTCAGCATTGTATGCCCCGAGGACTGATTTGATCCCCACCACTATGCTGCTATGCTTTGTTTTGGGAAGTGATGTTAGTGTTTTACATTTTTAAAATGAATCCTGTAACATGTAATGGGCAGTAAAAATGTTCTTAATCAATAATTTAAACATACCTTTTAGATAAGAATACATAGACACCAGAGTATAAGGCAGACATGGAGCCAAATCTAGCTGCTTCTTTTCACTGTGAATAATGTATAAGGAATGACTTTGGAAGCATCATATCTAGAAGCCAGAAATTTCAAATAATCAGTAGAATATATATCGTTAGAATAAAAGTCAGGCTCTTTTTCTTGCATTTTCTTATAGAATTTAGTACATCATAGTAATGACAAAATATACAGCAAGAACATTGTCCTCAACTGAGTATTAAAATCTGTTGTTAATCTGGTGTGTTTTAAAAATTGAGAAGAAAGCTGCAGCTGCCTATTGTGTCTGCCAAGTGGTGTTCACACACTAGAGTGAACTTGGCCAATCTGTAGGAAAACTCACCTGTAGGCCAGGTTTTTTCATAAACTCCCTATTCTGATTTCTTTTATTCTTCTTTTTTTCTTGATCTTGGGTCTCTCATTATTCTTCTGTACATCATTTTAAAATTAGATTGATTCTTAAATTCTATTCCTCTTAACCCTACCTGACAAAATAGTGATGACTTTAGCTCCCATCATATACAGCTCTTTCAAAAAATAAGCTGTCAATGTTATTTATGCTTATGGTATTTCATATGTTTGTTTGTTAATTTTTTGTATTCATTTCAATTGGATTTTTATCTTTGGGTGAATTTAGGAACACTAAGGTGCCAATTGCAGGATTTGTCTTGAAACTCCTAAGCACTGGATTTCCTCTGATCTAGGAGTGAATCCAGCAGTAGCAAGAGTCTTTATTAATAACAAAAATACTGCTAAGAATGGACTATTAACTGTCTTAAGCATTGGGGAGAATAAAATGAAAACTTACATATGGTTTTGGCATCAAAATATAAATCTAATATATGTATATATTGGTCAGTGAATGTTATTTTCCATAGATTTTTGTGGTTCTTTGATTTTAGTTGAGAATACTCTAAGACTCTGCAAAGCACAAGTTCTATCAACTGTAAGCACTTGTAGGCCCAGAAGCCATGCTGTTAGGTTTCAGTTGTCAATGCATAGGAAGAAATATGAACTTCAAATGAAGCTTTCATGTGAGGAAGCAATTTGAATGAACAGAAAAGTGATGGACTGGAGAAGGCTGGGTTCAAGAAGGCAAAATAATGTCCCACTACTTCATCTTCCATGAGGGAATGTTAGGAGATGTTGAATAAAAAGCAAAATTAGAAGTTAGAATTTCTGGAAACCTGAATGTTGAATTCTATTTATTGATATAATTTATCTTTCTATCCTAGTCAGTGAGTAAGCTAGATAACTGTAGATGTAGTTTGACATTTATGAAGATATAAATACTTCTAAAGCTTGGTATATTTCTAATTGATCTGGTAGACAATGGAAAATATCTCTGTAGAACTGAACTTACAAGGTTACTTAACTTATGATGAGGGAGTAACTCAGGTGCAGGAAACTGTGGTTCAGTTTTCTCCTGTTTCTGTAGAGAGGGTATAGTTTACCACTCAATTAGATGTGGTCCCTTTCCACTGAATTAGCATTTAAAATAAATAGGCTTCCAATCAGAGGGGCCTCATTCATTCACAAAAGGAAAGTCATTTCAAGGAGGAGCATGTGTCTGTGCAAACTCATACTGCTGATATGTACAAAAAAGAGGTTTAGTTCACACATGTTTACTATTGCTGCACAGGGATACAAATGAGAAAATCGGGCTGTAAGACTTGATTAAAGTTTCAATATAGGAGCCTTAAAAAAAATAAAATGCCTGTGACACAACATGCTGAAATTTTCCCCTGGCTTTGCTATCTTGTTGAGTGGTAGCATACTGCCTCTACAGCAAACAAGCTTGATGCTATTGGTGACACAAGATTCTTCCCATGTGGTATAGATCTGTCTCATTTCTCTGAAATGTGTTCCCTTGCTTTCCAAAATTCTTCCAATCTTTCCTCTGAAGAAATCATTTCTAATTTAGAAACCTTTGTAGAAGAAATCCATATATTGTTTTACTAGTTGGTGGGGAAGCAGCTCTCTTCTTTGGATACTGGATAATAGATTTTGTGAGTATGACAGCAATATGGCCAGAATCTCTGTGAAAAGAATTGCTTTCATGCTGTTATTTGAAAGAAGAATAACAGTCTTTGTTATTGAAGAAATTGCTTCTTTTCATCAAAAATCCTGATGCATCTAATTGACTCTGAGAATATTACCTTTGTGTCCATGCTGAGATTCTGCCTACAGCACAGATGTTGAAACCACAGATGTCCACCACACCAGATCAGAAACATTATTTTTCAAATAGTTTCTTACCTTCTAGCATCAAAACTGAAGATACGATCACAATAGTAAGAACTCCTTTTTTGTGTAATAGTCTGGGTAAGATGGTACTCTATGTTTGGAGCATTATGTATTTTGGGAGGAGGGGAGGCAAAGCAGACTGTCACTGATTATTTATATTATGTTCTTAAAGAAGAATTTAATAAGCACAGTGTTCTAGAAAATGCAACTTTGGAAGGGTCACATTGCCTGGCCACATGTTATATATTAAGGAGAATTAATGAGATTGCAGATAATTTGCGCTATGGTGTTACTATTGCTTGTTAGTGCAAGAGCTGGAGGGTACGTGAACTAAATGTTCCTTAGTTCACAGGGTGGTGTATGATGCATTTTCTTGGCTATCCTCTCAAAGTCATAAATTGATTGAATGAACTGAAAAATAAATCCGAAAGGATTTGCAGAGGGCAAGTACTCATTGGGGGCTATTCCTGACCAAAAGGCTACTTGGCTGTGTTATCTAGAGAACATCACATAATTTCTAATTGCTTGAATTACTTCATAGGTCAAATGCAACCCAGACTGTGTCTACATGGCGTTACTGCAACTCTTTAAAATCAAAGCATTCTCTCTTAAAATCAGTTCAACTGATTTTGTTTTTCCCTTGAGTTGACAAGTTTGTTTGGTGTTGTATAGGCAAACCTTCATTTATCAGCAGTAAAACCTCCTTCATTTAAACTACTAATTCATAATTTGTGTTATTTTGACTTGGGTGGATCTAAAATTTATCTTAGTACAATCCGTTAAGGATAATGAATAAAATTAGTATACTAATGGTGTAAACTAAACAAGACTATAGAGGAGATTGGATCAAGATGGAGAAATGAATGCAGAACCCTACTTTCCCTTCCACCCCAAAGACTTAAACAGATAAAATATTTTTATATTTAAAAACTATAGGTTCATAATAACATTGAAAAGCAAAAAGAATGATTATAATCAAACATATGGAATCAGTTGAGGAGAAAGCTACAGCTCCCAAAATGTACAATAGGAAAGTGCAAAATATATGGAAGGATCTTTAGGGGACCTGTAAACTTAGGAATATAGATACCACAACAGAAGTAATCCCCAAAGCAAAGTCTAGCAGTTAAATGGCATGCCATACTGGGACAAACAGGTGGACTGCTCCACAGTGAATTTGAAAATTCCAAGCCACTGTTTCCCCTCACTGCCTGGAATAGTGAGTGTGGGGATTTGGGTCAGAGAGGAGAGCTGGCCCTTAGTGGTTTATGCTAATCAGGTGAGATAGAAAACTGTCACTACTGTAAAATCATTTGCTGGTACTTCTCTGTTGGTACATTGTGCAACCCCTTTCCCATGGTGAAAAGATATAGTTCATAGTAAATAGAAGTAGTATTCATAAACAGGTGAATAAAGGTTACAAAATACAATTATAAGCACAAAACTGAGAATCATCATGCATTATGGATAGTGAACTGATTCAACATACTATCTGAAGAAAGAGAGCGATGGAGCATGCAGAGAAAGGCTAGAATATAAGTATAGATAACATTCCCAGTGGGATGAGAAACTGTATATCATCCATGAAACAAGAAATCTTTGAGAGAAAATGATATAATTGAAAAAGGATTGGATAGTTTTTTTTTTTTTTTTTTGAGAGACGGAGTTTTGCTCTTGTTGCCCAGGCTGGAGTGCAGTGGCGGGATCTCGGCTCACTACAACCTCTGCCTCCGAGGTTCAAGCAATTCTTCTGCCTCAGCCTCCCGAGTAGCTGGGATTACAGCATATGTCACCATGCCCAGCTAATTTTTGTATTTTTAGTAGAGATGGGGTTTCTCCATGTTGGTCGGGCTGGTCTCCAACTCATGACCTCAGGTGATCTGCCTGTCTCGGCTTCCCAAAGTGCTGGGATTACAGGCATGAGTCACTGCGCCCAGCCAAGAATTGGATAGATTTAATATCAGGTTGACATTACTCAAGCATAAACTAGTAAGCTGTAAGACTAAGCAAAATAATTCTAGAATATAGTACGAAAAGACAAATAGATGGAAAGCATGAAAGAAGTTAAGCAATAAACAGAACTTTAATCATAAATGCTATAGAAGGTTCTGAGTGAGAAATAATGAAAGAAATGATAGAAAAACTTTCCAAAAGATGAAGATAGACATGAGCTTTCAGGTGACCTGTAAGTGACAAGATAGGTGAATTGAAAAAGACCCACATATACTTACATATATTGTGTTTAAACTTCAAAACAAATATATATATATATATAAATTCTAAAGACCCAGAAAGCAAAACATACATTTCTTTTTTTAAATTTTTTTATTTTTTAAAGTATACTTTAAGTTCTGGGATACATGTGCAGAACGTGCAGGTTTGTTTCATAGGTATACATGTGCCAGAGTCGTTTGCTGCACCCGTCGACCTGTCATCTACATTAGGTATTTCTCCTAATGCTATCCCTCCCCTAGCTCCCAAACCCATGACAGGCCCCAGTGTGTGATATTCCCTTCCCTGTGTCCATGTGTTCTCATTGTTCAATTCCCACTTATGAGTGCGAACATGCAGTGTTTGGTTTTCTGTTCCTGTGTTAGTTTACTGAGAATGATGGCCTCCAGCTTCATCCATGTCCCTGCAAAGGACATGAACTCACCCTTTTTTATGGCTGCATAGTGTTCCATGGTGTATATGTGTCACATTTTCTTTATTCAGTCTATCATTGATGGGCATTCGGGTTGGTTCCAAGTCTTTACTATTGTGAACAGTGCTGCAATAAGCATACATGTGGATGTGTCTTTATAGTAGAATGATTTATAATCCTTTGGCTATACACCCAGTAATGGGATTGCTGGGTCAAATGGTATTTCTGGTTCTAGATCCTTGAGGAATCACCACACTGTCTTCCACAATGGGTGGTACATCTGAAAATGGAATATTACTTAGTGCTAAAAAGAAATGTGCTATCAAGTCATGAAAATATACATGGAAAGGGCAACATGACTGAATAGAAACAGCTCCAGTCTGCAACTCCCAGTTGATCAGTGCAGAAGGTGGGCGATTTCTGCATTTCCAACTGAGGTGCTTGGCTCATCTCACTGTGGGGTTAGACAGTGGGTGCAGCCCATGGAGGGCAAGCTGAAGCAGGATGGGGCATCAGCTCACCCAGGAAGCACAACCGGTCAGGGAACTCGCTCCCCTCGCCAAGGGAAGCCGTGAAGGACTGTGCCCTGAGGAATGATGCATTCTGGCCCAGATAATGTGCTTTTTCCACAGTCTTTGCAATCCGCAGACCAGGAGATTCCCTCTGTGCCTATACCACTAGGGCCCTGAGTTTCAAGCACAAAACTGGGCAGCCATTTGGGCAGACACCAAGCTAGCTGCAGGAGTGTTTTTTCATACCTTAATGGTGTCTGGAATGCCAGCAAGACAGAACCATTCACTCTCCTGGAAAGGGGGCTGGAGCCACGGAGCCAAGTGGTCTAGTTCAGCAGATCCCGCCCCCATAGAGCCCATCAAGTTAAGTTCCACTGGCTTGAAATTCTCTCTGCCAATACAGAAGTCTGAAGTCGACCTGGGATGCTCCAGCTTGGTGGGGGGAGGGGCATCCACCATTACTGAGGCTTGAGTAGGTGGCTTTCCCCTCACAGTGTAAACAAAGCTGCTGGGAAGTGCGAACTGGGCAGAGCCAACGGCAGCTTGGCAAAGCTGCTGTAGCCAGACTTCCTCTCTAGATTCCTTCTCTCTGGGCAGGGCATCTCTGTAAAAAAGGGAGCAGCTCCAGTCAGGGGAGTATAGATAAAACTCCCATCTCCCTGGGACAGAGCACCTGGGGGAAGGGGCGGCTGTGGGAGCAGCATCAGCAGACTTAAACATTCCTGCCTGTTGGCTCTGAGGAGAGAAGCAAATCTCCCAGCACAGTGCTTGAGCTGTGCTAAGGGACAGACTGCCTCCTCAAGTGGGTCCCTGACCCCGGTGCCTCCTGATGGGGAGGCACCTTCTAATAGGGGTCAAAAGACAGCTCATACAGGAGAGCTCTGGCTGGCATCTGGCGGGTGTCCCTCTGGCAGGAAGCTTCCAGAGGAAGGTACAGGGAGCAATCTTTGCTGTTCTGCAGCCTCTGCTGGTGATACCCTGGAAAACAGGGTCTGGAGTGGACCTCCAGCAAACTCCAGCAGACCTGCAGCAGAGGGACCTGATTGTTAGAAGGAAAACTAACAAACAGAAAGGAATAGCATCAACATCAACAAACAGGATGTCCACACAAAAACCCCATCTAAAGGTCACCAGCATCAAAGACCAAAGGTAGGTAAATCCACGAAGATGAGATAAAACCAGTGCAAAAAGGCTGAAAATTCCAAAAACCAGAATGTCTCTTCTCCTCCAAAGGATCACAACTCCTTGCAAGCAAGGGAACCAAACTATTCAGAGAGAGAATGAGTTTGATGAATCGGCAGAAGTAGGCTTCAGAAGCTGGGTAATAACAAACTCCTCCAAGCTAAAGGAGCAGGTTCTAACCCAATGCAAGGAAGCTAAAAACATTGAAAAAATGTTAGAGGAATTGCTAACTAGAATAACCAGTTTAGAGAATAACATAAATGACCTGATGGAGCTGAAAAACACAGCATCAGAACTTCGTGAAGCATACACAAGTATCAACAGCCTAATCAATCAACCGGAAGAAAGAATATCAGAGATTGAAGATCGACTTAATGAAATAAAGCGTAAAGACAAGATTAGAAAAAAACAAATGAAAAAGAATGAACAAACCCTCCAAGAAATATGGGACTATGTGAAAAGGCCAAATCTACGTTTGATTGGTGTACCTGAAAGTGACTTGGAGAATGAAACCAAATTGGAAAACACTCTTCAGGATATTAACCAAGAGAACTTCCCCAACCTACCAAACAGGCCAACATTCAAATTCAGGAAATACAGACAACACCACAAAGATACTCCTCAAGAAAACCAACCCCAAGACATATAATAGTCAGATTCACCAAGTTTAAAATGAAGGAAAAAATGTTAAGGGCAGCCAGAGAAAAAGGTCGGGTTACCCACAAAAGGAAGCTTATCAGACTAATGGTAGATCTCTCAGCAGAAACCCGACAAGCCAGAAGACAGTGGTGGTCAATATTTAACATTCTTAAAGAAAACAATTTTCAACCCAGAATTTCAAAACCAGCCAAACTAAGCTTCATAAGTGAAGGAGAAATAAAATCTTTACAGACAAGCACATGCTGAGAGATTTTGTCACCACCAGGTCTGCCTTACAAGAGCTCAGGAAGCACTAAACGTGGAAAGGAAAAACGGGTACCAGCCACTGGAAAAGCATGCCAAACTGTAAAGATCATTGACACTATGAAAAAACTGCATCAACTAATGGACAAAATAACTAGCTAGCACCATAATGACAGGATGAAATTCACACATAACAATATTAACCTTAAATGCAAACAGGCTAAATGCCCCGATTAAAAGACATAGACAGGCAAATTGCAGAAAACATATTTCTTGTGAGAAGTAGAAATCAGATTAAAATTAGACTTCTCAGTGGCAACGTTGGAGACTAGAAGAAAGTAGAGAAACATCTTTAGAGTTTATGGGAGAAATAGTTTCACATTCATAATTGTATATACTCCTAAGTTTGCTTACAATTTATAGAATGGGGATTTAAAACTTTATATATTTTTCACATTTGGAAAAGCTCAGAATATTTACTCACCACAAATACATTCTACTACAATATTGTTTAAATAAAATTAAAGAAAAAAAAGGCAAGGAAAAGAAGTGAGTATAACAAATGATAATAAATACTAATAAATTACTTACATAATATTAAAATTGTAGTCTTAATTACATAGACACATATTTATTTAGCAGTGCTATTTTTCAGGCACTACTTTGGGAATTATACATTGACAGAAGGTTTAAACATCCATGTTGCAAATGTCAGGAGAAATACTGAAAGACTAAACATGTATGTCTAGCTCCCAAAGCACCAAATGAAAAGAATGAAATGAAAGAATTTGATCAATACAACAGACGCAAGAAAAATACATGGGAAGTAATCAGAGGCATGGCTTATTAAAAAAGTAAAACAGATGGAGCAGACAAGCAAAATATATTAAAATATATAGTCATAATCCTATTATAAGTAAAAGGATAAAATTCTTTCATGAAAAGGCAAGGAATCCAGATTAAGTTAAAAAATCAGATCAGATTATTGGATGTATCTGACTCAAGTCTTGTAAGCTTCCGCAGAGTCCCTCAGTTGTTTCCTTTCCTCTGAATATACCACTTAACTCTTTATGAAATCACTGGCACTGCCAATGTGGAGTCAAGAGAGACATGTCTCACAAAGAATTGTATGGCATTTGACAGATGTCGTTGAGTGCTGTCTGACACATGAAAGACAAAATTTTTCTGAGAGGGCTACAAAGTACCATAAGCATATATTTTAAAAAGATAGTGGTAATTCAATACCCAAAAGGATGTTTTAATAGAGCAACTTTCTACAGCCAGGAAGCAGGCTGAGAGGAATCTGCTCATCAACCACTGATGGCATCTTCTCCAATGCCCTCTTAAGATATGGCTGGGGTAGATAATGGAGCCAGTAGCCAAGGAGAACTAGGGACTAGGATGTTTCTGCAAGGAAATGGGAGTTGGGTCTAATCACGAGATGCTTCTGATTACAGCATAAGGGGATCTGTACAGAGTGATTAGAATAGCTATAGACCAGAGACTGCTGTTTGCGTCTTGTTCTTTTGTTTTTAAAAGAGTCTTACTTACTGCAGTTATCCTTTCCCTATCCCACCATTTATGTCGGGCATACTGAACCAAAGGGAGCTGGGGACAGATAATTTGTCTTTTTAGTTGGTAGGTCTTGAGATCAAGAGCAACCACATCTGGATCCATGGTAGATCACAAGATCTGGAACTTTGTGCCTAATGTTGTTTTCAGATGAGCCTTTTGGGGATGTCCTGAAGGGGTGAGTTTTTCCTGTGTGAGAGGGTGAATATTTGTGGCCAAGGGAGTGGTGTATGGTAGATTGGATAATTATTCTCAATTTTAATTCCATCTCCATACCATGCTATCTTGCATTACCTCTCAGTAATGGCTGTAATTACCTCTCAGTAATGGAGCATGCCTTATTGTAGTGTACTGCAAGAAGAAGATTTAAATTTGCTTGCTTTGATGACTTCTTGTGTTTCTACCATCTACCACAAGAAGAAAATGTCTCAGGTAGGTAATGGTCTTGAAGAAAACATACAGAATAGAATGATGTTTGATTTCAAGCCATAATCTCTTGCATCCAGAATATCCCAGCCAAGAGCAGAGAGCTTTAGATGACCTTTGGACTCATAAGTGACAAATGAGAGCTTGTTGTAAGGTACTGTTTTGGGGCTTGATTACTATGCGACACTTTACAAAATAAATCAAACACAATGGGAGTCAGTTAGGAAGGGTGATTTACAGACCTATCATTCAGAATGGGCTGGGTTATGCTAGGACAACAATCACAACATCTCAGTGTCTTATAATCACAAAGGTTTGTATTTTACCCATGCCGCATGTCTGTTGAGGATCAAATGTGGCTTTGCTTCACAGTGTATTTACATCAGCAGTCAGGCTGATGGAGCAGCTTAAGTCAAGAATATTGGTAGTTCCGTAGTTAAGAAGGAAATGAGGATGACAAAGCACATACTAGTTCTTAAAGTTTCCAGCCAAAAGTAGCCAATGACAATTCTATTCAAATTTCATTGCCATAAGAAGTCACATAGTTACTCCTAAGGTCAATAGGATGGAAATGTATAATCCTCCATAACAGATTAATAACAAATTTAAAAAAAGCTGGATTGGTATGCTAAAAGCATTCTATTTGCTTTTGCATATACTCTGTCAGTGGATGTAAAAATACGTTACTATGATTAAAAGAGAAAATATTTTCTTACAGTGAAACAACTTCAACATTCAGTGTCCTTCATGTAATTTCAATATATGTATTCTGTGGCATGTTCTACATTATGTTGGACTTTTGCACTGAGAGCAAGACCCCCAAGAATGCCCACTTGGCCTTTAAAAGCTTTCTGAATTCTCAAAAGCTATCAACTGCTTGCTTTTTATGGTAGAAGGAACACTGGGTTTTGAGTATTCAAATTCTGACTGCTTTTTTCCTGTCTTTTTATTTGGCCTCCTTGAACGTGTTTTGTTTTTTTGTTTGTTTTTGAGATGGAGTTTCGCTCTTGTTGCCCAGGCTGGAGTGCAATGGCACAATCTCTGATTACCACAACCTCTGCTTACCACAACCTCTACCTCCTGGGTTCAAGCGATTCTTCTGCCTCAGCTTGCTGAGTAGCTGGGATTACAGGCATGCACCACCTCGCCCAGTTAATTTTGTATTTTTAGTAGAGATGGGATTTCTCCATGTTGGTCAGGCTGGTCTAGAACTCCCGACCTCAGGTGATCCCCTCATTGGCCTCCCAAAGTGCTGGGATTACAGGCGTGAGCCACTGTGCCCGGCCAAACCAGTTTTTTTTTTTAAACAGTAAAATGAGAATATTATCTATACTTTAATCTGTTAGGATTAAAAAATCATTTATTTAAAATGTCTATCTAGAGGATTTCTGAATAAGCAGAAACTGCTGCTCCTGTTACTTTTCTTCTTGTTGTTCCTATACAGGAAATTTCTTGATAAATAGCTGTTTTAAGATCAATATTTGGTTAGTTATAGAATGCACGCTATTCAAATAGGCAACAGAAACATGAGTCTTCTTTAGCACAGTAGAACCAAAATCCCATATAATGACAGTCTGAGACTTGAAGTCTTGAACTGACAATCCAGTTATTGTTGGGGAAATAAAAGAAATTCAAGATGCTTCTCAACTAGAATAATTCTTACAAGAGGCAATTGTTTGGAAACTACATTTTCATTGTTGATGAGAATTAGAGGCATCTTAGTTTACATTTTCAAACATTTATAAAACAGACCCCTCTGATATAACCACTCATGAGATTATGTTCTTAGAATTATGCAGCATTATTCCTAGGCATGCACTCAGATATGTGTTCCTTAGAAAGCAGCAGGTACTGTTTTTACAGCTGGCCTAAGTACAATTTTGTCAGATACCTTTACAGTGTTTTTTCTTCTTTTTCTATTATTCAAGCTTTAGGCAAGACATACTATGAAACTAAAAATCCAAAATGTTTTTGCTCAAAAGAAACTTCTGGATGCCCAGCATGCTGGATATCTTCTCCTTTGAACTCAGGGGGAGGTTCACATGGACAATGCAGTGTAAAAATAAACATCTATTTTTCAGGAAGGCAGATTTGCCTGAGATCTATGAAACTTTGCTCCTTAGGTTGGGAAATGATAGGAACTTGGTCGCCTCTGGGAAGGTTCCTCATGAAACCAGCCAATCATGTACTACTCAGCATTGTACTAGGAATCAGCAGGTTTACAAATGATAAGACTTCATGGACTTCACCTTTAAGTAGCTTCCAATTGAAATGAGAAGATAATAAATATGAAAAACTATGACATGATACTATGTCAAACTGAGCAAATATGCTATAAAAATTCATCAAAATTTATAGTGAAGCCTTGGAAGGGAAGTAAATTATCATCTTAGTCCTGAACAATCCATAATATTCCAAGTTATGAGAAGATCATAGGCAAGAACAAGGAAATAGGGAAGAGCCTGCTTTGTGAAAAGGCAATCAGACTGGGGTAACTTAGAACAGAGGGCTGAGATTCCAGGGGAATTCATCAGATAATATGTCTTGAAAGTCAAGTTTAAAGAATTGATTTCTGGAAACTGAGGGAGGAGAGAGGATGAGGTGCAATGGTGTTGGAGGCAGGAAACCTAGGATCAAATTTTGTTTTGCCTCCAAGTAGCATAATGAATAAGACATATAGAATCTTTATTGTTATGAATCCTAAGACTACTGGCAAACAAATATTAAAATAATACACTCTCAAATAAATACATATTTAAAATTATGATGAAGTTTGTAGGACGAAAAGAAGTTACATTTGAGGCACAGTGAGCAGAGAAGGGCAGCATGTGGCTGAGGAGGTAAGCCTTGGCCAGATTCATGTTACTTATAGTGGATTTCATACTTAGAGTCATGGAAAAGAAAGTTTCTGAAGCTAGCAATGGGTGATCTGTTTGGGTGTGTATTCTTTAAACAGTACTATGGTTGCAAGGTGAAGAAATGCTTGGAAGAAGATAAAATCAGATTCAGGAGGAGTGGTTGGAATGCCACTATAGGTATGTGTGTGTGTTGGGGGGGCGGGGCAGTTACACCAAAAGGCAGAGCGCACTGCCTACTTGATCCTGCTTTCCTGGGACCTAGAGCAGTATGAATTAATCCACAGGACACTAAGAAAATGACAAATTGCCCTATTGAGTAGTCCAGTACAAAAGGCATCTTGACAATATTTGGAGTCCCTATTCTCCTCTCTAGAAGCTTCACCAAATCATCAGAAAACTCTTCTAACTCAGTCTTTTTGCACCCCCCCCCTTTATTTATTACCTCAGCATAATGTCATGTTTCTAAAACGTATCTGGAATTAAAATAAACATGCTCGCTAGAATAAAAAAGCAGACTTCTAAAGCAGAATTAGGAGTTAAATAGTAAATCTCACATTTTAAAAATAGAGGTTCATTATCTTCAGTCACGTTCTTCCTCACTCACATGTGAGACCAGGCAATGCTGTGCTGGATTGTCCCATCACATGTGTTCCAGCCCTTGTGGACACACACCAGATACACAGGACTTTTGAATCATGGAGTAATCTGAGAGACCCATTTGGTCTTCTTAAGTATCCTGCTGCCAGGGTTGCATTGCTCCATACCAAAGAGTTCTGAACTCATTGTCTCGTTGAAATTTAAACAACTCATGCTAAATAGCTCTCTTCTTTTTTGTTCAGGCTCACTCTTCATCTTGCTTGAAGTCTGTGAATTCTTTTTTTTTCCTATTCACTGTTTTGAGATTTTTTCTTTCTCACTTTTCATTTTTCTACTCCTTAAATAGAATTTAATATTGTCTTTTTATATTCTGGCACATATGAAGTTTAGGCAAAAACAGCTGTTGATATTTTCAGTAAAGCAGGTCAGGAAGTTAGCCTTTGAAATGCTCCATTTTCTAGGTGGTTGGTGTCTTACACTAGGTAGTCCTCCTTCAAAGCCATTTGGAAACCTTGGGTGTCCCTGCTGTTCACCTGCACACCTAGAACTGAATTGCAGAGTCACATTTCTCCCTCTGCAAATGTGTCCCCTGGAACTACTCTTTGGAAAGCTGTTCTAGCCAAAATAAAGCTATTTCTAAAAGTAGGGTGTACTTCTCTATTTTTATGTAAGTCTAAAACACTGCACTTCACCTCACACTTCAAAAATCTTACAGCTTCATCCTGCCCTATTTGATTTGCTTGGACAATTTTTATATTAGATTCAAAAGAGATATGTCTCTTGGAATAAAATCTGCCAGGACGTGTGTGCTAAAGGAACAGTGGTGTGATGTTTATTGGTTTGTAAATCTGCCAAAAAATAGAGTGAGGTACTGCTTTCATATTGACCACCCTTTCTATTGTTAACAGAAAAGAAAATTTTAGTTCTACCCATCAGTGCCTATAACAACAGGCAATTCTGTATTTAATTTGAATTAGTTATATAGGACTATATTTTGATACGAGTCTTTTATATATCATCAGTTTATTAAAAGAACACAAACTTCCTATTCTTATGTATTTCTCAAATTTATCTTTTGATCAACCACAGACTCTCTGAAAATACTCTCTTAGATGCTCAAGTCACATCTGAAGTACAGTAGTTCCCCCTTATCTGCTGTTTTGCTTTCTGCAGTTCTTGTTACCCATGGTCAACTGTACTCTGAAATATTAAATGAAAAATTCCAAAAATAAACTAGTCATAAGATTTAAATTGCACTCCATTCTGAGTAGTATAACGAAATCTCCTGCAGTCCTGCTCTATCCTACCTGGTGTGCGAAATCATCCCTTTGTCTAGTGTATCCACACTGTATGCACTATTGCCCATTAGACACTTAGTATCTGTCTCAGTTATCGGATTGACTGTCACAGTATCACAATATTTGTGTTCAAGTAGCCCTTATTTCACTTAATAACGGCCCCAAAGTGCAAAGGTAGTTATGCTGGTATATAGTTATAATCGTTCTATTTTATTATTATCATTAATCTTTTTCTGTACATAATTTATAAATCAAACTTTATCATAGGTATGCATATATGGGATAAAAATATAGCGTATACAGGGTTTGGTACTATTGGTTTCAGTCTTGGAACATATCCCCTGTGGATTAGCAAAAATTACTGTAGACTGCTTTGAGGTTATACCTTTTAAGAAGATACAGAAACTAAAGCCTTGATTTTAGACCATTGATGGGTTGTTTGGTCTCTTTTAAAACTAGGAATACTTAACTGAGCTTGAGCATAGATATCTGATTCTGGGATATTAGTCTGTGAGTGTTGTTCCTCTGCATTTTCTCTCTTCATCAAATTACCTATTCCTTCTAGTAGATAGTGGTTGTATAATGCCTAACCTCAGGGAGGCCTTTTTCAGGAGAGAAAATAGAAATAGTCTGCAAGTCTTAAGGGCTTAAAAGATGGCAATCACTGGCTATAAAGTAATTATTTCAAAGAACCATGAGATGGAAAGGATTTCTCTTGGATATATCTTTAATGTTTCCTCAGAGACGTGGAAGGGGTGGGTCATATGGCCCCAAGAGCACACAGGACCTGGCCCTGATTATTGGCAGTATACTGACTAAATATATTGACTAAAAAAAAAAATTCAAGTCTTTATTAAGAATTCAAGTTAGTCTTATTCAGAAGTCTTACTGAGGACTACAGACCAAGGCCTGTGTCCCAGGAGCAGCCCTTTAGAGAGGTTCTATTAGACTGCTCAGGTATGATATTTGAACCCACTGCTTATGAACAGGTAGGGGGTTATGGATGCATCAAACTCTCTCTGAAGTTACACTAAAGCAGAACCAGATCAAAGTTTTTGTCTAAGAGTACAAGTGGCTATGGATTACAGAAGCATAGTCACTAACCCCATCAGACATTATCTTCTAGGCAGGAAAAGGCAAAAACCAAGGTTATCTTTTAAGAAACACAGTGACTAAGGCAAGAGACATTGGGGGCCATGTGAACTATTGTCTTCAGGGCATCTTTCTGGAGAGTGGCACATTGTCATAGAGTCAGGAGCTTTATGAAATCATGTTGGCAAGCAGCAATGAGCAAACATGGCTTCTTACATTTGCAACTTTGAGTAGTGACTTCATGGGACATCTAGACTGGCAAAACTAAAAAGCAACCTTGTAAAAGTGTTTTATATGTGGCAGAAATCATTAGAGGACTTCTGGACCTGGAGAGGTTAGGGTGAAAGAGTCACTAGACATCTCAGTGGTAACCTGTGTGCGGACCCACTAAACACTTCCTGTTGTTTGATAGGTACTGCAGTTGTCTTTTGGTGTACATGGGGATTGGTTCCAGGACCCCTGAATATAACAAAATCTATGCATACCCAAGACCTGAAGTTGGCCTTGTGGAACCTGTGTATTCAAAGAACTCACCATATATGTGGATTCACATCCGATGAATACTGTATATTTGATCTGTGTTTGGTTGAAAAAAATCCATGTATAAGTAGAACCACACAATTCAAACCAATGCTGTTCAAGAATCAACTGTACAAATAACCATAGCTCCCAACACCCTGGTGCTGCTAATAGCATTCCTGAACTTTGGTATGAAGTGGGGGAACTCCTTATGCCTGAGCACAAGTTTCCTACTGGTTAATGGGGATGACAGCTTGAAATGGAAATCAAGTGACTGTATAGAAGTCTTGATTATTTCTCACATGCTTGAATTCGTGGTCCAGAATTTATATTCTCTACATATGAATAGTGTTCTTCTAAGTCACTACTTGCATGAGGGGAATTCAATTAAATCTATGTTGATTTTGTATCCTGCAACTTTACTAAATCTGTTTATCAGTCTTAAGAGTTTTTTGGTGGAGTCTTTAGGTTTTTCAAAATACAAGATCATGTAATCTGCAAACAAGGATAATTTGACTTCTTCCTTTCTAGTTTGGATGCCTTTTAGTTCTTTCTCTTGCCTAATTGTTCTACCTAGGACTTCCAGAACTACGTTGAATAAAAGTGAGAGTGGATCTTTGTCTTGTTCCATATCTTAGTGGAAAGGCTTTCAATTTCCCCCCATTCAGCATATTAGCTGTGGGCTTTTGTATATGGTCGTAATTATGTTGAAGTATGTTCCTTCTATACCCAATTTTTTGAGGTTTTTTTTTTTTTTATCATGAAGGATGTTGAGTTTTATTGAATGCTTTTTCAGCATCTAATGAAATGATCATATGGTTTTTATCCTGTATTCTGTTGATGTGATGTATCAATTATTGGTTTGTGCATGCCAAACCATCCTTGCATCCCTGGAATAAATCTCACTTATGATGGCAAATGATCTTTTTAATGTGTTGTTAAATTTGGTTTGCTAGCATTTTAGTGAGGATTTTTATATCTATTTCATCAGCAATATTGGCTTGTTGTTTTTGTCATTGTGTTGTCTTTGGTTTGGGGATCAGGGTAATGTTGGTCTCATAGAAAAAGTTAACAAGCATTCCCCCTTCTTTAATTTTTTGAAATATTTGGAGTAGAATTGGTATTAATTCTTTAAATATTTGGTAGAATTCAGAAGTGAATAGATAAGGTCCTGGGATTTTCTTTGATGAGAGAATTTTTCCTACTGTTTTTATCTCATTATTTGTTGCTGCTTTTTATTTGTTCATGATTCTATCTTGGTAGGTGGTGTGTGTCCAGGAATTTATCTATTTCTTCTAGGTTTTCTAATTTGTTAACATATCATTGTTCATAATAGTTGTAATGATCCTTTGTATTTCTGTAGTATCAGTTATAATGTTTCTTTTTTCATCTCTGATTTTATTTATTTGGGCCTTCTCTCTTTTATTTGTATTTATACTAGCAAAATGTTTATTGATTTTGTTTATGCTTTCAAAAGCCGACTTTTTGTTTTGTTGATCTTTTTTCTTCCTCCTCCTCCTCCTCCTCTTCTTCCTTCCTTCTTCCTTCTCCTCCTTCTTCTTCTCCTTCTTCTTCTTCTTCTCTTTATTTGAGACAGAGCCTTACTCTGTTGCCCAGGCTGGGGTGCAGTGGCACAATCTACAGCCTCCACCTCCTGAGTTCAAGCACTTCTCCTACCTCAGCCACCCGAGTAGCTGGGATTACATGCACATGCCACCGTGCCTGGGTATTTTTAGTAGAGACGGGGTTTCATTATTTTGGCCAGGCTGGTCTTGAACTCCTGACCTCAAGTGATCTGCCTGCCTCGGCCTCTCAAAGTGCTGGGATTAGAGGCATTAGCCACCCCACCCAGCCTTTCATATTTTTTATAGTCACAGTTTTATTTATTTATGCTCTGATCTTTATTATTTATTTATTTTTACTAATTTTGGCATTGGCTTGTTCCTGCTTTTCTATTTCCTTGTGGCACATCATTAGGTTGTTTATTTGGAGTCTTTCTATTTTTTTTTAATGTAGGCATTTGTGGCTATTAGCGTCTCTCTTAGTACTGCTTTTGCTGTATTCTATATGTTTTGGAAATTAAGTTGCTTTATTATATTGTGCCTCCATTTTCATTTGTTCCAAAAGATTAAAATGGTTTTTTCTTAGTTTATTAATTGACCCATTGGTTGTTTAGAAGCATGTCTTCTAATTTCCATGTATTTGTACAGTTTCCAGTGTTCCTCTGGTTATTGATTTCTAGTTTTGGCCTTCATGGTCATAAAAGATACTTGATATGATTTCACCATGTTTGAATTTGTCGAGATTTGTTTTGTGTCCTAATATATGGTCTATCCTGGAGAATGTGCCATGTGCTGATGAGAGAAATGTGTATTTTTCAGCAGTTCAAGAAATGTTCTGTAAATATTTGTTAGGTCCATTTGATTTAGAGTATAGTTTAACTCCAAAGTTTCTTTGTTAGTTTTCTGTCTGGATGGTCTGTCCATTGCTCAAAGTGCAATGTTGATATCTCCTACTATCATTGTATTGCAATCTCTCTCTCCCTTTAGATCTATTAATGTTTGCTTTATATATTTGGGTACTCTAGTGTTGGGTGCATAGATATAATTGTTATATTCTCTTGATGAATTGATTTCTTTGTTATTGTATAATGACCATATTTGTCTCTTTTTACAGTTTTTATTAAAGTGTATTGTGTCTGATATAACTATAGCTACTCTTGTTCTTTTTTGGTTTTCATTGGCATGGAATTTCTTTTTACATTTCTTTACTTTCAGGCTATGTGTGTCTTTATAGATAAAGTGAATTTCTTGTAGGTAGCATACAGTTTTTTAAAAAATATGTTCTACCCTTCTATGTTTTTTAATTGGAGAATTTAGTTCATTTATGTTCAATTATTGATAGGCAATGCCTTACTATTGCCATTTTGTTATTTGTTTTCTAGCCATTGTGTAACCCCTCTCTTCCTTTTTTTTTTTCATCCTTTGTGGTTATTTGATTTTTCTCTGGTGGTATGTTTTAATTCATTGCTTTTTATGTTTAGTGTATCTATTATAAATTTTTGCTATGTGGTTACCATGAGGTTTACAAAAAACATCCTACAGTTATAACAAGTATTTAAAAGTGACCAACTTATTTTAATCATAGAAATGAAAAAGAAAAAAGGAATTTCCCCCAAATTCATTGCTTTTTATGTTTAGTGTACCTGTTATAAATTTTTGCTATGTGGTTACCATGAAGCTTACAAAACACATCCTAACATTGTAGCAAGTATTTAAAAATGACCAACTTATTTTGATCATAGAAGTGAGAAAGAAACAAACCCTCCAAAAGCATTAACTCCCTTCTTCTCACACATTTTGAATTTCTGATGTCACAATTTATATTTTTATATTGCCTGTTAGCAAATTTTCTTAGTTATTATTTCTAACATTTTGTCTTTTAGTCTTCTTACTAATGATGTAAGTCAATTAGACACTGTAATTACACTATAAATACAACAATCACATTTGTGTTAGTTTCTTCCAGTTGGAAATACTTCCTTTAGCATTTCTTGTAGAATAGGTCGATAGTGATAAACTCCCCCAGCTTTTATTTGTATGGGGAAGTCTTAATCTCTCCTTCCTTTCTGAAGGATAGCTGTTTTGCGTACAGAATTATAGGTTGCAACTTTTTTTAACCTTTAGAATTCTGAATATATTATCCCACTGCTTCCTGACTTCTAATGTTTCTGCTGAGAAGTTTGCTGCCTGGCATTTTGGATCTCCTTTATATGTTACTTGGTTCTTTCCTCTCAATACTTGCAGGATCTTTCTTTTGTCTTTGACCTTTGAGAGTTTGGATTACAATACAGCTTTAGGTATTCTTCTATGGGTTGAATCAGTTTGGTGACCTTTGACTTTCCTATACCTGGATATTTGTATCTTTCTCCAGATTTGAAAAGTTTTGTTACTATTTCTTTGAGTAAATTTTCTACCCTTTTTTCTTTTTCACTTTCCTTCTTAACTCTAATAGTCTGAATATTTGCTCTTTTGTTGTTGTTTCATAGATCCCATAAGCTTTGTTCACTTTTTCATTCTTTTTATCCTCTGATATTGTATTTTCAAATAATCTGTTTTCAAGATCACTGATTCATTTTTCTGTTTGATCAATTCTGCTGTTGATGATGCTCATTTCATTTTTCATTTTATTCATTGTATTTTTCAGCTCCAGGATTTCTATCTTATTTTTAAATTGTCTTAATCTGTTAATTTTCTTTGATTAATTTGTAAATTGCTTCTCTGTGTTTTCCTGAAATTCACTGATCATCCTTAAAACAACTCTTTTGAATTCATTGTCTGAGAGATCACATGTCTCCATCACTTTAGGTCAGTCTCTGGTACTTCATTTTGTCTGTTTGGTGAGGGGAATATGACCTCACCAAATGATGCTTAAGTAAGTGTGACAATGTCTGTTTACTGACGGATTAGGTATTTATTTCAGTCTTTACAGTCTGGCTTTGTTTGTGCCTGTCCTTCCAGGGATTCTTTTTTTCTTTCTTTTTTTTTTTTTTTGGGCAGGCCAAAACCCTAGTTTATTTCAGCATCAGCAGTATCTTAGCCATCAAAAAAATAAACTCTACCAAGGGTGACGAAAGTCTCTACAGCAAGGCTAAGGGCTTGCCAGGTGGCGAACATCAGGGGTGCATGGTGGGCACTGCCCAGGCAATAAGTTAGGAAGCAGCAGGGCTGGTGTCGGGTGTGGGCCGGGCTTCACTTCTGAGCAGGCATGAGGTCGTCGATGGCCTGGCCCTGCTCCAGCCGCTGCTCCATCTCGATGAGCAGCTTCACTCCGTCCACCACCATCTGCACCAGCTCCACTTCCGAGAAGCCCAAGGGGTCAGCGTTGGAGACGTCAAAGACCCCCCCCCCACTGCAGCCGTGTCCACACCGCCTGTGCCTCGCTTCTGAAGTGGTAGCCGCTTAAGCACCTCCGAGAACTTCTCATGCTTGCCCAGGTGGGGCAGCTTGATGTGCACTCCTGCCCGCAGCCCTATGCCCAGGTTGGATGGGCAGGTGAGGATGTAGCCCAGGTGAGGGTTCCACATGAACTCATAGTTCTTAGACTTGAAGAGAGTTTCAATCTGGGTGAGGCCGGTGCAAAAGAGGGTGAACACCTCCTTCATGTTGCCCCCGTTCTGCATGGAGATGACCCACAGGTAGTCCTCCTCGTTGACCCATACCAGGAAGGTCTTATTGTCACTGTGCCAGATACCACGGGCGTCGGGCCAGTCGCGGGTCATGCCCGAGACCAGCAGCAGAGGCGACACGGGCTTGTCGAAGAGGAAGTGGTCGTGGATGAGCTGCTGCTGCTCCGCCTCCGTCATGCTTTTGAGCGCGTAGTACCAGCCCGCCAGGTCGCCGTCCAGGCTGGACAGGGCTTCCACCGCGAGCTTCTCGATGGCGCGGAGCTCCCCGCGGCTGCAGTGCGGGGGTAGGCAGAAGCCGCGGACGCTGCGGCCCGTGTGCACCCGCGAGCTCAGCACGTAGTTGGGGTCCAGGTCGTCGCTGCCCTGCAGATTGTCGGGGTTGAGGTCGGTCTTGTGCTCATCACTGGGCTTGTAGCCGCTGTGCGTGTCCTCGATGATGGGGTCGAAGAGATCCTTGAACAATTCGTAGGACTCCTCGTCGCCCGCCACGCAGCCCACGGTCATGATGTACGGGTGGCCGGGGTTGTCCACGCCTGTCTGGATGACGTCGTCCAGTGTGAAGCCGCTCGGCATGCTCTTGGCACGCAGCTCCGCGTACAGCTCCGGGGTCAGCACCTTGGCCATGTGGTTGTTGTGGGCGCTCAGGTCGGGGAACTCATCCTCGGCGGGGAAGCGCAGCTTCAGCGCATTGTGGCTGTTGGAGAAGGGCATGGCGGCGGCGGGCGGGCGGCCGGGTGAGGCCGGGGCGCTCCGTCAGTTGGCAGCTCCCTGAGCGACGCAGGCGAACCTTCCAGGGATTCTAAGCTAACTGACTGTTGTATTCCTTCAGCTTGTGACCATTGCACCTACCTCAGCACTAGAGGAGACTTCAAGTGTCCAAACTTCCTGCAAGTCTCACTAGGCCTCTGAGATTGATGCAGGTTTTTAGCCCAGATAGGCCTGGGGAAGACCCAAGGAAGGTACTGGAGCTGTGTGGGAACACTAGCTCGGGTCCCGAGTCCAGAAGACTATCTTGGTGACACTCGTGAGCATGCCTCCCAGAGCCTGGGTTCTGGAGTTGAGAATGGGTTCTGTCTGGATCTACTATGGATTAGAGACTAGAATGTCCATCTCGTTGGCCCAAACAGGTATGCATGTCCAGCATGTCTTTGCACAAATAGGGTAGTTCTTTATCTGCAGTGAGAGGGGCCAGAGCTAAGACTGTCTCCACTTGGGATCTGCTGTTGGGTGAAGCTTGGAGAGCTCATTCATCTCTTTTGCACAGACTGTTATACATCTGCCAGCAGGTTTCTGCACAGATGTAATAGTGCGAAATTCCAGCAATAGGGGTCAGAGCCGAGACTGGGCCCCTACAGGATCTTCTGTGGGATGAAGGTTGGTGAGCCCAAATGGGAAGCTTAGCCTCTCGAGCTGGGAGATATGGGGAAAATTTCCCTCTGAATCCTCATGTGAGCAGTTCTGAGCTGAGACCTCAGCAGAGAAAAGCTGGAGCAGCACCACAGGGCAATTTTCAGGTCCACTGCCAAGACCAATGTCAGTGGGCAGAGAGTCTTTCTAACAATGCACTAGTGTGTGCTATTTCTTCTGGACCCCTTGGCAGCTGGTTTTGGTTGTAGGCTCATGGCCAAATGGGACTGTAGCCAAACCCCTTGAGGGACTGAGCTGTTTCTGGGCTTGCACCCAAAAGCAAGCTCAGTGGAGCAGATCAGCCACTTGGGTGTTACCTAGGTCTTTGACTCCACTGGGGTTTCACAAATTCCTACCTGAATCCTGAGGCTCCTGCAGAAAGAGTTTGACTGTAGTTGGGTGCAGAATTATTGTTGTGGTAGAGAGATACGAGTGCATGACCTTCTATTCTGCCATCTTGGTGACATAATAGTTTAAATCTAAGAAATCCAAGTCCTAGAATCTTAAAGGACATCACTCTCTGGGACATAGTGCAAGTGTGTCTTCTTTACACATTAGGCACTTCGGTGCTTTAGTTTTCCTTAGGAGAAAAGAGAAAAGACAATCAACTTATTTTCTTTTGTCACATAACTTTCCCACAAATCTGGCTTTGGGAAACTGAACAATGGATGCAGCTCTGATTACAGGAGCCATCATCTCGGAGCATTCTGAATCTATAGAGGAAAAACAGAATAATTCAGGTATTCTTTCTAGGCCATTTTGGCTTCTGGCTTTCAGGACATGTCATCAGGATGACTGAGAAATAAATTTTTTTGCCTGTAATCCCAGCGCTTTGGGAGGCGGATCATGAGGTCAGGAGATCGAGACCATCCTGGCTAACACAGTGAAACCCTGTCTCTACTAAAAACACACACAAAAAACTAGCCAGGCGTAGTTGGGGGCGCCTGTAGTCCCAGCTACTCGGGAGGCTGAGGCAGGAGAATGGCATGAAACTGGGAGGCAGAGCTTGCAGTGAGCTGAGATCACGCCACTGCACTCTAGCCTGGGCAACTGAGCGAGACTCCATCTCCAAAAAAAAAAAAACCTTTTTTGAAGAA
>NW_012114544.1:1072270-1076636 GCF_000951035.1 Colobus angolensis palliatus | reverse complement strand
ACTCTGCTGGCAGATGTCCTTCAGACGAACTGCAACATCATCTCTTCCCTGGGTATTTAGGCTGCTGGTCTACCCTGCAGATATTTAGACTTGACAATCTCCATGCTAGTGTAAGCCAATTACTTAAAGTAATAAATTTTTTCTCTTTTTTTCTCTCCATTTTCTGTACATATAAAAATATATAAAAATTATATATGTATATATGTATGCATATATAATATATATGTATAAATAATGTGTATAAGTATATAAAGCTGAAATGATGTGTGTGTGGGTATGACACGCATTTTCTTTCTGGTTTTTCTCTGTTCTTTTAGCTTTGGTGCAAATGGAGAAAGCATAAGTAAAAAATAAAAATTGTTGAGAGAGACATCAATTATTGACTTCTCTTCTTTCTTACCCTTAGTGTTGACAAAATGTATACAGTTTTAGACAGGTCAAAATATTTATAACAGAGTATTTAGTTTGGGAATCCTTTATGCCAATTCAAAATCTGGGTGATTTCTATTCAATAGATGACAAAGTATTTTTGGATCTAGCTACCAATTCAGATTGTACAGTCAGCTTTGCCAAAGAAGGCCTTCTCCTTAGTTCCATCTTCTCAAGAGCTATGGTGGTATAATTTCAAGAATAAAGGACCATTTTGGAAGAATTTATGTTGGATGACATGGAAAATTATCAGAAGATCCTCTGGGGAAGGCTGGCAGTTTTATTCTTCAGCCTTTTCTTATTGTCATTATTGACATTAAACTTTTCTGAGTACAGGTACATGCCCATATGTACTCATGCATATACCTTTGTATCAGCATAGGAACTCCTGCAAAGAAACTTGAACCAATAAAGAACATTATTAAGACTATTACTTAAGAAGGATTAAATTCTAGAGAAAATGAAAGTTTTCAAAAGGAGGGACAGGTACAAGTTAAGAATGCCAGATTTATCAAATAAAAATATAGGTTTCTCAGTTAAATTTGAATTACAGATAAATAAGATATAAAAAATATTGCATGGGATGTACTTATGTTTAAAAGTTATTCATTGTAAATCTGAAACTCACATTTAATGGGAAAATTGAATTTTATCTGCAAATTGTAGTACAAGTAGTCATGCTTCCTGGATCATTTTGTCTTGAGGGGCAAAGCATAACTGGCCACTCTGAGAAGTCAGATTCTGGATCCAGAAATCATGTGACAGTCTCAGTTGAAGTCAAGAAAATCCTACCTCCAGCCTGGGTAAGGCCCAGTATCCTGGGGTTTTTTAGTGTGAAGAAATTACTCTGGATTGTTTTGAGAGGCAAATAAGTCAGTAGGTTAGGAGAAGAAAAATGGAAATTGGTTCTTGGAAATGACGATTTTACAAGGGAAAGGAAAAAAAAAAACAAATATCAGAGAATTTTGAGTGATAACCTGAAGTGAAAGAATGAAGCAGAAATAGTGAAAATGCCCAGGCTAGTTTTTACTCAATCTTCTTCTCTACCTTCCATCCTATTTGATCTCCAGGAGAATCAAGGGGGGAGATTGGGTAAGACTAAATTTCTTAAAAGTTTGCAAGTAAGAGTGTCTGCGACAGTCAAGAGTCTCTTTTTTAATAAAAACTCTTGATTTAATTATTTTATTTTCAATCATATATATTTCTACTTAATACCTATGCATGCTCACAAAGTGATACGTGGTATAAATTTGGCTTTTAGCTTGGTGACTTAAGAAGGTAATAACTAATATTAGTGAAAAATATAATATGCATTTTAAAGGGAATATAGGCCAATACCTTGACCATTTTTATTTTTCAGTGCATTTCCTTGTTCTCTTACTCTGGACCCTGAAAACATAATCCTTAGTATTTAATGTAAATTTTCTTTTGATGTTGATCTTCATCAACTCTTAGTTTAAATGCTAGACAATTCATACACCACAGAATCTTGTTGTAATCCATGAGGGTAATCAGCATTTCATATTCTCCTTCATGTGGTTGCTGTTAGTAAACCTCCAAATTCTGTTCGCAATTACCACAAATATGCTAAATGTATGCATAGCAGAAACTTGCTAATTTGTAACTTAAAAGACTGGAAAACAATGAACTTAAATTAATTAAGTATCTGGTATTTTTAAAAATTACAAAACAACCAAACATTAACTAGGCTGAGAAAGAGCAATTATTGTACTCTATATGAACAGATTACATGAAGGGATAATGGCTTACATGAGACTTCTGAGTTAGCTAGCTCACAACTATATGTGTTTATGGAGCTATGTATTTAAATGCCAGTTGCAATATGCCAAGGCCAATTTGCAGAAAATTAATTTACCTAAGAACCAATTTACTGAATGACCAGTTCACTGCATTACAGAAGCATTTCTTAGAGTTGTAGTTTTTCCTGTGTCCCTGCTCTTGCCTTTGCCTTTACCACATTATCTGCACGTGGATCTTTTCCCTTAAAATACAGTTTACTCAATTCTCTATTTATCGGGCTTATGTTCATTCTTGCCTCTGGTAGCAAAATGGTTGAAGTGAACTTTTAGGTTAAATTATTAATTTGGGCCTTTGAGAAACTGAGAAATGCTAAACAGAGAACTAGAAAAGAACACTGGACTGAGAAGGAGGCCTAGAATCTGGCTTTTTAATTAGGGAGCTGTGTGATCTTGAATAAGCAACTTATTTTCTATAGGCTTAGGTTTCCTCATCTAAACATGTTATCAAATATCTCAATTGAAATGCATCTCTGGGAAAGGAAGGAATTAAAGTGCATGGTGCATGTAACTGAGCAGAGCTCATGGTCCCCTTTACCAATGGAGAAGTGTGGTAAGCCACCTCAACTGTTACTCATGTAAATATTGCCTATTGTGTGTATCCTGATGGACAGAGGGTTAGGAAAATGGTCCTCAGGTCCCCTTCAGCCCTGATGTTCTATAATTTCATAATCTTTTAACATACTAGAACTACCATTTCTGGGGGCAGGGTTTCCGTGTTTATGATTTGAGCGAGTTTCCACTCCATAGTTCTCCAGGAGACTTACAGCACAGATTTAGATAAGGTGCTTCAGCTAAATGGGATATAAAAGTAAGATACTTAGAACACCTTTAGTAATAAACTCTTTGATGCTAAAATAAAATTATTTAACGTATATGTGTATACTCCTAATACATCCATCCATCCATTCATTTATTTATCAAATATTTATTGCATACCTACTATATACTTACATAGTAGATCTGGAGCTTGAGGGATAAAATTTGTCACAAAATGCTCACAGACTTTTAAAAAGATAGTCATGCGATCATGTAAGCAAATATAATACAGTGTGAGAATTTCTTTGTCAGTTATACACAATGAAATTTTTATTTGGTATGCCAAATCTCGGAATGCTGACACCTGATAGTCCCTTATGGCATTTGTTAACCATAGATCACCATGCTGCTGCCCAGTGGAATTGCTCTGGCCATAGCTAGCTTGATCTGCCAACGCATAGCACAGCTACAAGCCAGTGTTCTATGGGGTGTGGTGGTAGGAAAGAACACCTCAATAGAGATTCATGGTACCTCATTGCCTTGGTAAAATCTCTTCTAAGTGGTTTGAATTCAACATATAGAGGAAGTCAGACAGTTGATAATTGGAACAGCAGCTGGAAGATGTTGTGGGATAGCAATGACAGGACCTGAGAAAAGGGCTTTACATATTCTCTTTTCTGAGGAGAATAGTGAGATAAACCATGAAAGCTGCCTGGGGTCCTGAATGCTATTCTATTTCCTGAACCATGCTCCATTTTCCTGGTGCCTGGCTGGGGGTGTACTCTGATATTTGTCTGGGGCCCCTCTTCCTCACTTATTCTTCTATCCTTACAACATACAGCCACTTACCTGTAACCTGAGTGACTTTCTGATTTTGGCAATGTGAAGTGCTGAACACAGAGGTACTATGAGATAATGAAAGAGGGAGTCCTGACTGCATCATAGAGAACATGGTTCACCTGAGACTTGAAGGGCACATAGGGTGAGCCACGGAGAGAACAGAGAACCAGTTTTGCAAGTGCAGGGGAGCAAGAGAGAATATGCCAAGTTCAGGGAAGAATCAGTACTGCACAGAGGAGCTATGTGTAGGGGTAAGATATGAGGATGGATGGTCAGATAATGACCAGATCATGAAGATTTTGCATTTTGTACCACAGATAGGCAGGAGCAACTGTAAGAATTGTCAAACAAGTACCTTGGCAGCAATATGAAAGGTTTATTAGATAAGATTACATTTGTAGGTAAAAGATAAGTGATAAGTCTTTTTTTTTATTTTTATTATACTTTAAGTTCTAGGGTACATGTGCATAACGTGCAGGTTTGTTACATATGTATACTTGTGTCATGTTGGTGTGCTGCAC